>NC_081423.1:78853415-79083040 GCF_949786415.1 Peromyscus eremicus
AGTCTCTAGTTGAGCTGTTCCAAACAGGCTGCAACAGGCCAAGTGGGGGGGGGGGGGGGAGCTGGGGGGCGGGAGGAGGATTCTGCTCTCGGAGTCCGTCCTGAACGGGAATCTGTCGCCTCCCGCCCAAGGTCTGCACTCTCTTCCGTTCTCGGGCTCTTCGGGCCTCGCCCCTCCCTCTCACATTCCCAACTCCCAAGGACAACTTGTCGCTGGCTTCCTTCTGTCCCCCGACTCGCAGGCTGATTTCTTGTAGGCTCCTTTTGTCTATTTCTGCACTTGACAATTTCTCCGGGAACTAACTAACTTGAATCTACCTCTTCCTTGTCTGTTTCTCTCTCTCTCTCTCTCTCTCTCTCTCTCTCTCTCTCTCTCTCTCTCTCTCTCTCTCACACACACACACACACACACACACACACACACACACACACACACGCACACACACGCATTCTCCTCTTTCTTTCTCCTAGCCACCTTGGCGTCTTCTTGCTGGCTCTGGCCTGTCCTTGGCACCTCCGGGCCACCCGCTGATCCGACGGCACCCAGGGCGGTGTAGGCTGCTGAGACCGCTCCCGGGAAGGGGGCTCCGGGCTGATCCACGCGGCCGGCCGCGCCCCGCACCCACCGGCGCCGCCGCCGCGGAGAGGCAGGATGCTAGGATGCTCCCGAGCCCCCAGCGCCGCTGGCGCCACAGCCGCGGACACGCACTGTTCTCCGGGTCTCAAAGGGGCAGTGGCGGTGGCGCTCGGGTAGCTGGAGGCCACCTTGGTCCCCCAGACACCGCAGGGCCCCCGCATCCTATGGAGACGTTCGGAGGACCAGGACCGCGCGGTTCCGAGAGGTAGGTGACATGGTCCCCGCCCTTGCGCTCATCAGGGAGGGGCAGGACCGCGCGCGGAGGAGAGCCAGGCGTGGAAAGGCCCTCTTGGGCCCTGCGACCTGGTGGCAAGAGCCTCCAACACCTACTGATGGTGACCAGCGCGAGCGGCCTCGCGGCCACCAGCTTTAACCTTGAGCTCCAGACCGACCTAGGTCCCCCGGTGAGACTTCAAGGACGTACAGAACCTCCCGGACTTCCCCACTCTTTCTGGCCAACGCGGGTGTGCGGGCCCAGGGTCCCCTCCTCTGGTCCCACGGCATCTCCATCTACTCCTTCCTGTTCTTCCAGCTCACAAGCCTGGACTCCAATCGGACCTAAGGCGACTGGGGTGATCTACCCTAAACGGCCTCCCTGGTGGGAATTGCTTAGAAAAGAAAAATGGCCATTTTTTTACGCGATAAAAATGAAACACTTGTGTCTGAAACTGTGTGGGTCCGGGGAGGGGGGAGCCCCGAGGTGCAGAGCCAGCTTGTGCTCTCTCTAGATGTCCCCTGCAAGGAATCGAGGAAGAATGCTGGGAGCCGCGGGGTTCTTGTTTCATCTTTGAGGGACTGTGAGAAGATCTAGGTCCTTTCCCCTCCGAATTGCGGGCTTTGGTGGCCTCCTGCCTTGGAGAGCGTGGTCGGACTGAGGGATCTAGACGCCGCCATCTTACTTAAAGCTCACACCACAGAAACGCTGTGTGTGTGTGTGAGAGGGTTTTTTTTTTTTTTTTTTCCGGGGGATAGAAGGGCCTGTCGTTTGCTGGAGTGGGCACAAGGTTCCGGGAGGATTGAAATCTATAGGTATGGCTTGTGGGGTGAATACCAAAATCATTAGAAGTTTGAGAAGGCATGTAGAGAGCAAGCATAGAGAGGCTGTGCACCCATGGATAGTGTGGAGGCTCTGAGGAGTTATTAAACTTGAGAGAGTTAGAAATTCCATAAGACAACGAACTGCCCATCTCAAAATAAACAGCGAATAAAAAGTAGGATTTGTAGGATTTGTCCGAACATGCTAAAGAGACGTGAAATCACATGCTCCCGATTATGTTGTGCTAAGTAACAAAAGTAGCAGTGCTGAAATCTGTGTTCACCTACATACCTCCTCCTTTCCCCAGTCTGTGGTATAGCTCTATGCTACACGTGGTAGCAGGCTGCCCAGGGCTGAGCTTTCCAGAAGAAACAGATTCCAAGACCCACAATGGAGGATCTGGTCTTCCCAAGAGCCACGTTCCTATTGTGGGACACGCGCTTTTCTTACTCCTTTGAGGAAAGAAAGACTGGGACTTTTCTTGATATTCTTCCAAAATCTTCCTGGGACCCCAGGACCAATGCTCCTCTTCTTGTACTTGGTTCCAAGTCCAGAGACAAACCAGCAGGGAACAAATGAAGCTTCCTCCACTGCCAATTATATGGCTCTTAGCTACCGACTAGTGAGCGCAAAAGTAGAAAGGTTCCCAGTCCTAGGCCCTTAGAAGGAGCCTCACTCTACGATTTTGTAATCTGCAAGACCATCCTTCTTCCGCTAATTACGGCTGGCTAATTACGGCTGTCCCCACCTCCCCTCATAAGGCACTGGCCTCAAATAAGAAATGGCTTTGGGGGCTGAGAACCTAGTTTCGGATTTTGCCTCACCCCAACTTCTGTTCTTCCTGCTTGGAGTAAGACATTGGATTTCAAATGCTGTTGAATTAGGGAGTCTGTTGTAATCCATGGGAATCTCCCTCTCTCAAATGTTCTCTTTTCTCCATCCTTCCCTCCCTTCCAGATTTTTATGTGTTTCTCTCTAAATATAGAGAAACTGGAAGTCCATAGCCTTTCCTGGCTTGGTGAAAAGGGGTAGAGAGGGAAAGGAAAGGCCATGTGACCCATGCAGGCAGCAACCAGGGAGAGACGCCACAGGCATCCAAGCAGACCCTGTCCTCCCGGACTTAGAAATTATTTGATTCTACAATCCCTCTCCCGAGGTCCAGCTGCATCCTCTTCCTCGTGAGGAATAAGGATCATAGCTTCTGCAGTTTTCAAAACCGGGAGAAGAGGGAAACATGCAGGTGTTAGGTAACCCAATGTAGAGGGAGTCTGCAGTGAGGCATCTGAGTGCGGGCTGGGATGGTGGCGGTGGTGGTGAGGATTGAGGAAAGAATCTGGAAGTGAGACAGGGCCTGGGGGCCCACATGCTTGTCTTGTCTAACTGCTCCAATGGTCCTCAGCCCCCAAGCTCACTTTGAACAATAAATCGTAGGTATTGGAGATTGTATGTCCACACTCACGATGTGCTTAGAGCACAGACTTCTCCGGAGAACACTGAGGAACAATGGGTCTCCTTGGCTTTCTCGCAACTTCTCTCAATTTGGCAACATAGAGGGGGCCAACTTGAGCTTCAGAGCTCGGGGATCTCGGGACTAAAGTCTAGGGAACTAAACCAGGGGGCTGCAGCCTCTGGCTTCTCTTCCCCATACCCCCTATTGCCTGCTTCCCCACCCAGACTTTCTCAGTAAACGACATAAAGCTTTCTTTGTAAAATCATGAAATCCCGTAATGTCAGGGGCTTTCTGATTCCTTGAACTTCAGCTTAAGACCACCTCTCTGAATCGCCGAGGGCAGCTTGTGTCTGGGAATGAGGCTATGCATGGTTAATGACTGGAGATCTTCACTACCCCTCCCCACTCCCCTTTCACTGGGAGTTCTGTGCCTAAGGAGGTCAGCCTTCACCTTTCAAAACACCTGGTTGGTACCGCGTCCCTCCTCACCACCACCTGTAATTAAAGGGCAGAAGCACCCACGGCCAAAAACCTGGGTCTGGAATTCCAATGTCTTCTTTCTTAGGAAGATGTCAAGTGGCCGTTCTCAGCCCACTTCACATTCTTCCCTCTCCCCTGCCTCTCTCCAGTCACATTTATTGGGAGGAGAGCTTTTTCCTAGCGGGGACAATTAAGCAAAGTGCCCCCACAGCTGGTCCCAAGCTGGGGGCCTTCTAAGTCTCTCCTGTCTCCTGGCCTTCCTCTTTTGAAGCACTTCCGGACCCCGGTGTAAATCCGAGTTGCTGCTGGAGGAGAGGAAGGAGGGAGTCTCAGTCTAGATCGCCTAGATATTAGGTGATGATGACAGAAAACTAGATTCAAGCCAGTGTGGGCTTCAGGGGGAGAATCTTTTTGTAAAAAGTCTCTCAAAAGTTACCCCTTGACTTGTAGCCAGGGTGGTTGCTGAGAACTGACCGATACTTGGGAACTCCTTCATGGAGAGAGAAGTCAGTGGTTATACACTTCACTTTTTAAAGACAATAAAAGCTGGGAGCTTTCTGATTTCTGTTCTTACCTCTTCTTCAGTCTGGTCCCTCCTTGGCCCAGGGACCCGGGCTTTAGGACTCCAAGGTAAACCAGAGAGATCAGAGGTCCCAGCAGCAATTTTTTCTGTCCTGGGCTTCTCATTTCCGAAAGAGAAGTCTCTTCTTGGGCTTTTCTTCCTTGGCTCCTGGTGGGACCAGGTATTCTTGGAGTTGGGTTATGAAGGGAATGGATGCGTCCCTCCTCAGACTCTGATTCTCTGCTAATGAGATGAGAGATGATGTGCGAGATGAGAGACTCAGTGCCGGGGGGGGGGGGGGGGGGGGGGGGGGGGGGCCTTCGGACCACACACTCCCCACAGCGCAGGCACACTTGAGGCTCAGCATCTTCAGACAACTTCACGTTGAGTTAAGTTGAGGTGCAACCCTCTGGCCATTCTGCGACTGTGGTGGTAGTGATGGTTGAGGAGACAAGGCAGAAAGGTCACTAGACAGAGAGCCGCATACTCCCAGAGTCGGGAGAAGGGCTGGGGAGAAGTGCTTCTCCCCACCATAGCGGATGAAAAAATCTGGAAGCCGGAGAGGGTCTAGCCCAGAGCCCCAAGAGCCTGGAGCTGGGGACTAGCATTTGGCATCTGGAAGTTGTATTTAAGGGGTTAAGGGAGGTCGCAATTACACAGGTGCTGTCCCCAAAGGCTGCAATGCCAAGGGCCTGCAGACGGACCTCCATCCCCGCCCGGGGGACCAGAAGAGATGCAGGCGCTTGGGGAGGCTCTGTCCAGATGCCACACAGACTAGAAACTGATTCAGTGTCAAGTGGGACCTCACCGCTCTCAGTTACCCAGCAATCTTGAGAACCAGGGCCTCTGCCTCCCGGGCTCCTTCTTTAAAAAAATTTTTTTTTTAATTTTTTTAAAAAATTTTTTTAAACCAAGAGAGCATCCTCTGGGTGAGTCTCTGGATCTCAGCGCTGCTGAATACTTCTCCGCCCTTAGGAACAATTCACTTGCTTCCCTCTGGGCCACCGGCGCCAGCACAAACTCCCCGGGCCCCGCCCCATTTCCTAGCTCTGGGTTTCTTTTCTCAGATGCCACCTTCCTGGCCATCATTAACAAGCACTCTTGCAAAACCCCACCAGGTCCCCAGCAGAAGGACATTTCTATCCCCTGGAGCCTGAGATGTTAATGTTAATCAGAGAACATTAAGGAGGAGCTGTAATGGTGTGGTTTGGAGCGTGGGGGCGCTGATGAGGTATTTAACTTGGGGTAAAGCCTGGAAACGCAGACCAGCCGGGCCACCTCTGGGTTCTTATCAGAATCTCGGTTTTGGTCACTCCACCTGTCCCTAGCTTTCAAACTCTCTCCTCTTGCCCAGCGGTTCTTCCTCTTCATTCTCTTTCTCTGACGGTCCTCGAGGAACATTTTATTCGGATCTATTTCTATCTACCTGTCAGAAACCAAAATAACTTAACTCAGAGGTCGGGAGAAGCAGTATACTGGCTGTCTAGGCTTAAGGGTTTCACATGTAGCTCCTTTGACCTAACCCTAAAGTGTGGGGGCTGAAAAATTCCCCTAGAGCGAACTACACCCTCAAGAGGAGGCCGTTTTCAGGGGAGAAATAGTTGCAGAAACTCCATGGACCAACTCAAGACAAGGCAGTAAAGGGCAGAAGGTTAGCGTCCTGGTGGAAGAAACCCCCACAAAAATGGTTAGAGGCACAAAGATCTCAGGCTGTGCATACTCCATCCTGAGGCAAGTTTGCAAAAGCTAGGGTGTCACAGATTGCTTTGCCTCCTAGATTTTCAGCACCCATGAGCCGGGGCAGGGAAGGCCAGGTGATGGTATCCACTTTTTGGCTCTCCTCTTTCAGTTGGCTTTTCCAAGTCAGTTTCACCGTCCTCTGACTCGGTTTTGGGTGCTTGTATGTGGACAGCCAGGGAAGGGCTCTCACCGTTTTAGGAGCCACTAGCTGATACTTTAAAGTTTGATAAATGACATTGGGTCCCCCACCCCATGTGTTTATGTAGCACTCACCAAACTCCACAACTTCGGAGGGTTTCACAGCTACTGGGTTCCCAGAAGAACTATTTGGATTGGGCAAAGGAGCCAGTCTCTGGAAAATGCTGGAAGCAAATATGGTCAGTTTATGTAAGTCTCACTTCTTTTCCTTTGGCTGGCAAATCTGTGTTTGCCAGAGCACCTTTGAAAAGACTCGGGGCTGGCCATAGTGGCTCCTTCATACCTTTAATTCCAGCATTTGGAAGGCAGGTGGATCTCTATGAGTTCAAGACCAGCCTGGTCTACATAGTGAGTTCAAAGGCAGACAGAGCTACATAGTGAGACCCTGTCTTGGAAAAAGAAAGAAGAAAGGAGAAAGAAAGAAAGAAAGAAAGAAAGAAAGAAAGAAAGAAAGAAAGAAAGAAAGAAAGAAAGAAAAAGGAAGGAAGGAAGGAAGAGAAAGGAAGGAAGGAAGGAAGGAAGGAAGGAAGGAAGGAAGGAAGGGAGAAAAGCATTCAGACTGCAGTCACTGACTGGTATGTCTGGACTCCCGGTGGAAGCCAGACTTTCTTCCTTAGGACCAGGGAGACTGAGGCAGTAGGGAATGCTTTGCTGAGAATGTTGATCGTGGACTGGCCAGAAGCCAGACCAATTGCCCATGGAAGCTGGGGTTAGACAGCCTGCCTGGTACTAACAACCCTCCTGGAACTCCTGGAAAGGGAAGGCATTCCAGAACCCGTTCCCTAGCTGACGTCCTGAACTAGAAAACAGGTATTATTGGCAAGAGAATAGTTCTTTGTGTCCATCCCTTTACTGATCTACCCATCCAGTTCCATCAGGGTCCTAACTCTGCCTGGGATTGAGGCCATGAACTGAGTTTGGGGAATATCAAACTTTGCTAAAAGGAGAAGGATTTGCAAATAATATTTTCCCCACTCTGGTCCTAGGAATTGACCTTAGAGTCTTGTGCATGTTAGGCAAGCACTCTGCCACAAAGCTATAGCCCAGCCTGCTCCTAAATACTTTAATTATCTTGTTTGTAGGAGTGACAACAGGCGACCTCTGACATTCCTTGGGGAGCTCCCAGCTTTTCCGCATGTCTTCCTATGTTGTAGTTTATTTCAATTTCATCAAAAAGAGTGTTGTTCTTCTCCTTAGGAAAAGCTTCTCCTTTCCTAGCTTAGGAAAATTGTCTTCACCCCCTATCCCACCTGGATCAAACAACCCACCTAGATTCCCCCAGAAGAAAAGTCGGGCCTCCTTAGAACCTTGAGAGTCAACAAACTTCTCTCTGTGCCCCCCTCGACTCCCCAGGACTACGTTTAAACAAATGACGGGGTGTGGAAATCACCTGTTTTATTGAACCCTCAGTCCACACACACACTTCTGTGACTAACCATGTCCTTCCTGGCTGTTCCCCATTGTCTGTTTGTTTCAAACAACTGCAGCTTGGGGCAGGTAGGACTCTGACTCACTCTCTTTCCAGCTGCAAACGGACAGCTCTGGTCTGTGGCAAGAAACCAATGGCTAGCTAGCTAAGAGTATTCAAACCCCTGCCTGAAAATGAAAAGAAAAAAAAATAAGCAATTTTCTGCTTGGGACAGCTTAAACTGAATAATCATGACTGTGACAACCTGACCTAAATGTTTTTAATCAGAGCAGAAGAAATATATGCCCATTTGCTCCTTACTTTACTAATTAAAGCAAGCTAATTGGTGTTTTCAGGAACTTCCGACTGAGGGTCAGAGCCTCTAGTCATCTTTGTCACCCCTCCTTGCCCCACCCTTCCCCCCAAAGGACTGTCCCCACCGTGGAGTTGGCCTCTTTCTGACAGACAATGGGAGGGGGTGCTCCAGACCCTCTGGCTCCGCCTTTGCGCCAGAACTTTGGCCCTGAAAAGGACGCGCAGGGATTGGCCAGAAGTTCCTGCCCAGCAGGCTTGTTCTCTTTCACACTCCCTGGACTTGTTTCTGGGAGCAAAGACCTCTCACTGACTGCCAGGTCAGCACTGCCGAATTGGTGGAGTGTGGCTCCACTGAAGGCCCAGAATCCAGCCTAGTGCTGGGCACGTGGGAGGAGCTCCGGAAATGTTCCTCTGATGTGGCATAAAAGCCCCACCAGGCAAAAGTCTTCCCCCCGATTTGGAGGGTTTCCCCGGCAGGTGCGAGACCCAGTTCTTTCTCCAGCATTTCTCACACGCTCCATTTCACTTCAGCTTTCTGCCCCCCATTTTTTTTCTATTCACTTTCTGTGGCAGGACCCTGCTCATCTCAGCAAAGGCAAAGGGCTCATGTAGAAGCCCTTATGCCACCACCGCTCTTCAGACTCCCCCCATTGCATGAGATCCAGATACTTCGGGCTACAGGGAGTTTGAACCTGAAATGAGCCAGATAATTGCCCCAATTCG
Source organism: Peromyscus eremicus (assembly GCF_949786415.1). Classification (NCBI taxonomy): domain Eukaryota; kingdom Metazoa; phylum Chordata; class Mammalia; order Rodentia; family Cricetidae; genus Peromyscus; species Peromyscus eremicus. Next base: position 78,861,964 of record NC_081423.1, read on the forward strand.
CTGTTCCTTATTGAAGAGGTAGTTTACGGGCTGTGAGGTTCAAAGGGCCTCACTTTTATGGACACTGCTCTAAGTCAAAAGAATACATTACACACGTACAGGCTGAGGCTCACGCCCTCCAACCTAGACTGGTTCTCTGAGAACAAAGGACACTTCCTCCACCTCCTCCTCCCTCCTCCTCCTCTCTCTTTCTCTTCCTTGCTATCAGTATTTACTAAATGTTCCCTGTGCAGCAAGCACCATGCTAACTCCTAGGCACACAGTACATTAATTATGATAACAACCTTAAGATCTAAGGCATCCAGCTTTTTTGCAGATGCATAAAGGAAGATATTTTTCAGTCAGGAAGTGTGTGTTGTGTGTGTGTGTGTGTGTGTGTGTGTGTGTGTGTGAGAGAGAGAGAGAGAGAGAGAGAGAGAGAGAGAGACAGATGAGATAGATACACACAGAGATAGAGATAGAGATAGATAGATCGATAGAGAGAGACAGAGACAGAGAGATTCTGGCAAATTCTAATGTTCCAGGCTATAACATATAACAGGATGGAAATAAAACTGAGGATGAGAGGACCTTCAAGTTTTGAAATATGGACTGTTTTACTAGAAGGCAGATAGTTTCCCCTGCCCTGAAATGAACAAAGAAGTGAGGCAATTAACTGGCTAATTCCAAGACCCAAATGCTTTCCCTCGAAATGGGCGGATAATGAGGCCCACAGTATGTTCGCAGTTGAATTCGCCTGATGTCGCTCCATTTCCCCCCTAACTTTTGCAAATCCATTGGGCAATCTCAGTGAGACGCACAGACGCCAGACGCTGCACGTGGACGCGCGCGCACTCACGCACTCACACACAGGAATGCTGACACACACACAGACCCGACTTTATTCTGCCTCCAGAGTCTTTTATGACTCAGCCTTGGGAATGAGAATAGGGCTTGGAGAGAAATAATGTGCCCGAGGACGGGTGGGGCGCAGCTGTTCCAGATGTGCGCTGGGTAATTAGACGTCCGTGAGAGCTGGTGCCCGGCTGGGAAACGTGCGTCCCCTGGGACCAGAGACCTCGGCAGGCACTGGGCCACAGTCTGTCCCAGAGTTGGCTTTTGCACTTTGCTGCCCGGTCCAGGGACTTCCTCATTCCTCTCTGCCTTGCCCGCTCTGCTGGGATTCACTGGCCTCGGCCCTAGAAATAACTTTGGCAGATGGTCCCAGAAAAATGGCGACTCTCTCACCCGGGAAGGAGAATTGATTTTTCCTGTCCCACACTTCTCCGGTCTGTTTAGGACCTGAGCTCAGGCTCACAGGGCGAGAGTTCGCATTTGCTCTCCTTGCCCCACCTACAACTTAATACAGTTCCTGGTTCTGACCACAAATGCTCTCTGGCTTCAGGGTGTGTGAAACATTCATGCGTCTGACACCTTCTTTTAGTTCCACAAGGTTTTCAAACTCCACTTCCCTGTCCAGTGGGTCTTTTTCTTTCAGGCTTTTGATCCACTATCACTCAGCCAGGAAGGTTATAAATTGGCCATTTCCTGGGAGGGAGGGGTTGGGTTTGACGTGGCTCTGACTCTTTTTTTTTTTTTTTTTCCCCTCAAGACAGGGTTTTTCTGTGCAGCCTTGGCTGTACTGGAACTCACTCTGTAGACCAGGCTGGCCTCGAACTCACAGAGATCTGCCTGCCTCTGCCTCCTGATTGCTGGGATTAACGGCTTGTGCCGCCATCACCACCAAGCTTGGCTCTGACTGTTGGCTGAGCTTCCCCTATCTTCACTTCCAATCTTCATATGGACTGAGCCAAGTCTGAAACCCAGGAAACCCCAAATTTGCAACAAAGACATCCTCTAAAGGTTGTTATTCTGGAAACGAACGGAAATTATGCTAAAAGAAAGCCACTGCGTTTGTGGTGTGAATGGTGGTTATTTGGAACAGAACATTCACTTTGGAGTAGAGCGCACGTTCTCCAGCCCTGCTCGATTGTTCTTAATTTTTGCTCAGATCTTGGGCTTACCACTTAATTTCTCCAGACATCGGGGGCTTCGATTGCTCGTTGGGGGAGAGAGTTAAAGACGCTGGCGCTGCGCTGTAGCGGGCGGCAGAGGAGATCAAAGGAGATTCCGCTGTGGAAGGCTACCCAGCGTCACAGATCTGAGTAGGGGTGGGGGCTGGGGAACTGGTGCAGCTTTTCTTAGCTGTCCAATCCTTTCCCAGCCAGCACTCTTTAATCTTGTTTCTCTTGCTTGGCAGAGGGCGCCAAAGGCGACGCGCTGGCGGCCAGCTCCGAGCCAAGCAGGCCCTAAGCGTCCGCAGGAACCTGTCCCTTCTAACCCTGCACCGGACGCAGAGCTTCGGAGAGGATCTGGCTGGGCGCGGATTCAACGCCAGGGCGCCGCCTAGAGGTCGGTCGCGTCCTCGGTCTCGCTCACTAACCGACACAGAGTGGCTTGTCCAAGCCACACCGTCAGAGTTGCAAACACAAAACAGAACAAAATTCCAGCTTGGATCAGGGATTTGGCTTCTGGTACCTTTGACTTGTCAGAAACTGCCCCTTCTCTGCTCCATCATGAACCCCAGGAAGAGAAAGGGACCAGGGGGTTCTAAGAAGTATTTATCCTTGTGACTCTCACTAAGTGAAAAAGTTACAACGTGTCAGTTCCTTTTAAGGATCTTAGATTCCGGGTCTAATTCTGCGCCGCTTCTTCTCACTACCCAGGTTGCCCAGCCTCGGCTCCTTCTCCTGTTCATGCTAGGACTATGGAAACGTTACCCTCGCCTCTTAGAGCTTGGCTATAGGATTTCTAAATAATTTGGAGATGGATATGTTTTGGAAAAGAATTTGGAAAACATTTGAGGGGTGATAGGAAGAACTGCCCAAATAGCCTCAGTTAGTGGCCTCTACTAGTGTCCCAGCAACAGTCAGGACGGTACTTGAAAGACACCAGGAGCCCTGCCCAGGGGAGTCTGTGCTGAGCATTTAAAAGCTGACTTTGGAGGTAAGGGGTGGCCTGGGAAGGAAATAACTTGGCACCTGGGAAACGGGTTGGAGGTGTCTTTTGGATCCATGCAGGTTTCTTTTTGAAGATGAGATCATTGCAGAGTCTCTGAAAATGCCTCTGCCTCCTGGGTGCTGGGATTAAGAGTGTAGGCACACAGACTTGTTGTGCTAAGGCTCTGTAGCCTCTTCCGGTTTTCCAAAGAACCTCTTTCCTCAGCCACGGAGCTACAGAGACCACGCCAGCAGTAGACGGGGAGCTGGCACACTAACCTTCGGCCATGGTCGTCCCTGAACAGGCAGGAGACGGAAAACTAATAGTTCAGAGTAGTCTGAGAACCGTTGGCCCTCTGTCCTTCTTCCTCCCTCCTCTGTGACTTCTAGAGAGAAATGCTAACAGAAGATGTGATGGGCATGGAGACCCCACGGTATTTTCAGCAGAAATGGTGCCCCATGATGAAGACAGAAACAAGGAAGTAAATGGTGGGGTACATAGTGGGTGGGGATGGAGGGGCCTCCCCATGTCATTTTGGGAAAACAAATATTCGATAGATAGAAGGTACTTCCTGTCCTAGATGGTCCTCCCTCTTGGTGCCAGGAAGTGCCCACAGAGCACACTACATTGCTGTTCACCCCTGGCCAACCTCGGACAGAATGGGGACAGCCAATTCAGCTGCTCACATTTTTTTTTTTAATGATGGGAAACAATTGAGTATTTTCTGAGCCTATTTTTAAATTTTCATTAAAAAAAAAAAAATCTCCAGTGGAGCTTTGGCAGCATTTCCTGGAGGGAGGAAATGAGTTGGCTAGGTCAGGGCTGCACCTGTGTGTCGTCTGGGCAGCAGGATACCCCTCCTGGGCCTGCAACGGAGCCTCAGCCCAGGACCTGAGCAGAGCCTGAGGTAATCCCAGACTTTCGGTGTATTTTAGACCTGAAGCGTGGGTGTTTGTTGATGAATAATTGGGATTCATGGAATCCTTTTGCTGACCCCCCCCCCAAATTACCTAACCATGTACTCTGAGTATACAAAGAGGGTAAGAAGCCACTACCACTACCGTGACTTCTGGTTCTCTGCCCCCCACCACCAAAGGGATCCCCCCCCACACACACACTTCTAGTTAAGTTTTGCTGCAGTGGTCCTGGTGGTAAATCCGGATTCCACGAAATTTTGAAAAAAGCAGACTTGAAATAGCAGAAAGAGCCGTAGCGGCAAGTTGAGGTCCACTTAGTGGTTATTGTGATTTGGTTCTGAAGCTTTTAAAAGAGCAGAAAAGAAGCAAATGGTGAAACTCGGTGGAGACTAGACACTCCTGTGCGCTGTCACGTCTGCCCTCTGCACACGGGACAAGGAGGTCCCCGCGGGTTTCTCCGGGAGCCCCTCACTGCTCAGCCCCCTTCAGGCCTGCAGAGTTTTCCAAGTCTTGTTCCCGGTTCTATTCTAGCAAGTACCTGGCAATAAACAGGCGGGGCAGGGCAAAGGTCTGGAAGCCGAGAGCAGGAAAAACCCTAAAACCCGCATCAAGCACACAGACAGCACAGGGAGTGTCGTCGCAGGACTGGGCTTGCTGCTGAGGAGTTCAGGGCGCCCAGCTCTGCCTGGGAGGTTGCTAGGAGCCGCATCCCGAGCCCTGGGTTGTGCTCTGGGTCCCAGGGGCCCAGGTTAGGCGTTGGCTTCCAGTCTTGGCCACGGGCTGGAGAGTAGAGACCCGGGAGAGACTTTTCTCTGCACGCGGACAGAGTCTGTTGCAAGCTCCTGTTGCAAGCTCCCTCGCCTCCTCGTAAATTGTTTCCCTTCCCTTTTATCGGCCCCTGGCCGTGTTTCTTTTTAGGACAAGACAGGATATAAACTGTTTGAAGTTCATCAGCACGGTGAAGTTTTATTGTATTTCCGGTCCCCAAGATTTACGCCCCGGAGGGGAAGCCGGCAGCTAGGCAGACTCCCTCCTTACCCCCGACTTCCACGCGGACCTTCGCCTTCGGGGACAGGGGGGTCGGACCCGGCTCCCTCCCACCCGGCTGCCTCCCCTGGCTCAGGTAAGTCTCTCAGGCCTCTGACGGTGGTGGCATCCGCCGCTGCGGGCTGTGCAGCCTGAGCACCTGTGAGGATGTGCGTGTGTGGGATGGAGGAGACTAGGACACAAGGATGTAAGTGCGGACCAGAGGACAAGGAGGAAGCAAACTGGTCCTCCGCCTGCCCAAGCCAGGTCCTCTACACCTCCCTTTTCTCTAAGTGCTGGAAAGTGCGTCCTACCTGAGGTTGTTCAGCGTCTGTGGAGCCAGGGTCCTAGCATGGTTCAGCAGGGTGACTGTTCAAGCCCGCCTGCTGCTCTCTTTCAGCCCTCCTGCTTGTGCCCTAGAATTCCTGATACTTTCTGACTGACTTTCTCCATCACTTTTCTTCCTCAGCTCTACTTGGCGCCTCCTCTGCTCTCCTGCCTGCTCCCCCCACCCCCAAGGCTGGGGTTAGTGTACAGTTGGAAGATTTGACCTCTCAGAGCTGCCTGGGAGTCTGGGTAACCCTGGAGCCCAGGGACTGGCCAGATGGTGAGTGTATGCGAGCCTTGCCAACAGTTTGAAGTTAAGAATCCTTTCATCCGGGGAGCCCTCCAGCCGCCAGTCTGCTGAGAGGCCACGCAGGTATCGCACAGAGGCCCTAGCCAGGCTTAGAGCTCAGCCCAGGGCCGTCCTTGGTCAGGGTTCTTGAAGGAAAAGCAAAGTTCCTGGAATCCTGGGTCCAGTCCTTCAGAATCCTTGGTTACTAGCAACTGGGGCTCTGTTAGGAAAAAGCAGAAGGGAGCAGGTTAAGAAGAGGGAGTAAGCTCTGTGGCCGGCCGTTTTGGCCCACAGGAGGGCCTCAGGAGCCGCCCCAGTGAGCCTTTGACTTGGAGCTTGAACTGGGACTGCTGAGTGAATTAGGTAGTTCCATGTTGTTGGGCCTGGCTTTCTGAACACAACGACATCCAACCACCTGATTCACGGCAGTTACTGCTTCTCGCTTAGCTGGAGGAGTCCCGTAGGGTCCTTCAGGCCTGGCCTGTTAACCTTTGCAAAATAATAAACGGGTTTGAGGTCCCTCATCTGGGAACAGCCAGGAATGTTCCCCAAGAAGAAACCTGGGCAGTTCTAGGGCGTCTCTTTGCTAGAGAGAGAGAGAGAGAGAGAGAGAGAGAGAGAGAGAGAGAGATTGGAGGAAAAGGTAGCTACCTTCAGGCAAGGCAGGAGCTGAAGGAGCTCTTTTGAAAAAGTCAGGGGTAGAAGCTAGGGTTTCAAGTTGGAGGCTCCTGTCTACAGTCAGACCTTCCTTGAAAGGTTTCTCAGCTGCACGGATTTGGTTTCCAATAGAGCAGCTACATGGGACCCTCTGAGTCTTTGTAATCTTTAGATGCTGGGGCCTCTACTTCAGCAAAAGTCTGCAGCTCTTCTAAGAGGCCAATAGGTCCCAATCTGATCCAGAAATATCATATCAGGATCATTTGCAGTCTCAAGTGTCTCCTAGGGCCCCCTAGTGGGACAGGACTTCTAGAGGTGGTGGTGTGTGTAGGGGAAACCTTCCTTTCCCAAACTCCACTTGGTCCCTTACCCACTGGCTGAACTGGCCCGTGGGTTCTCACAAGTCCTGAGGGCCACTTGGGCCTAACCAGCAGGCACATAAGCTCCTGGATTATTCAGTACAGCCTGGTGTAGTGGTGGGGCCGGAGCTTGGACAGGCAGGCCAGTCTTGTCCTCTCTGACCTCAGCTCTTCCAGGCTGCTGCTGGCTCTGTGCCCAGGAAAGGAGTCCCTAGGAGGGCTGGTGGAAGGGGCACTTACCAAGCATAGACTGACTTTTGTTCCTAAACTTTCCCCGCTTGAGGCAGAGGAAGTGTGCAGAGGGGGCCCAGGAAAGAGGCCACAACCGGATGGGACTCCCGGGGCGCCAGGCTTATTTAGATGGTGGGGGCAGGGGGGGGTTGAACAAGAGGCAGAGGCAGAGGGCTCAGGGAGACCCACTCCCAGAGCAGGGGATAGTCTGGCTTCAAGTCACTGTCTTGATAAGGAAAGGCCCTAAACTCTGTGCTTTAACAGTTTTCTCATCTTCCCCTGGGGGCCAAGAGGGTCTGCAGTGTTCCTTCTGCCTTACCTTGCTTCTCCCTGGACCTCTTAGAAATCCGCCCAGGCACTAGGAGCATGACCATATCCCACCCCTTGGCTCCCCACCCTAGCCACCTCCTCCCAGGAAAAGTGCTGTAAAAAAAGAAAAAAAGAAAAAAAAGAAAAAAGGGGACGTTAGAGAGAAAGGAGAAAATAAAGTCTTTGGAAAGCAGAGAGTTTTACAACAGCCAAAGGTTTTATGGAAGCAATTGTGTAATAGCCTCCTACCTGCTCAGAACCCTTTCCGCCCGCCCTGCCTGCAGCCCACCCCACCCCGTTTGGCCTCCTTGATGCCTCCTCCCAAAGGACTCAGCCACCTCCCACTGTCCTGGATATCCATGGTGGCTGAGAGCTGGGAAGAAGATTCCTCAGGTCCAGTGGGGCCACTGACCTCTGACATCCTAGGAGGGAAGTTTGTCAGGGGTTCTGTTACTTTCCAATTAAGGTCTCTGCTTGGCGCTGTGGAAGCACCCAGGTTTGAGCTCCAGTGTACAGACTGGTGATCTCTGTTGGAAGGTTGTTTTGGACAAAGGGTATGTGTTCTGGGATCTTGGTTTCCCCTCCAACGTCTAAAGGAACAAGTGTCTTCAAACCTCACTGTATCCCAGAGCAGGTCTGGGCTCTGATCCTGGGAGTCAGAAGAAATGTCTCCCGTGCTGGGGGTCAGACAGACACTGGGGACTTCAGCAGTTTGGTGGTGTGCAGCAGTGTGTTGGCAGGCTTGGCATGACCTCCACGGTTACCTGAGGACTGTCACGCTTGTGTAAGACACAAGTGATGGTATTTCCACCCCTTTGCCCACCACTGCCCTGAAATAAGTATCACACAGTGCATGCTGTCCCTGCTGGCTGGGGGAAGATATGCAGTAAAGGATTTCATGGTTGGATAACAAAAGTCACCACATTTCATGACCTCTTCTGGGTCAGTTGGAGGTATTTCCTTCACCTTCCAGGAAAATGTTCTGGTAGGACACCGTAATTGAATCCAGCTTTAAGTCACACACATTTATTTGAAGATGTAATATGAATTTTGCTTGAATACTAAATTAAGAGACATGATTTTAAATGAGGCTTTTATATCAGTTAATATTTTATAGCCAAAATTTAGGTACGTGAATATCCAGGATTTTGCCTTCTCCAGAGGTGTGTTGGGTTTTTGTTATTTGTTTGTTTTTGTTTTTAATTTTTTTTTAAAATCAGGAACAGAATCACAAATAGTCTACATTATTCACAGGGGTTATACCTGTAACCATATATGCACAGTTAGATCATAAATACCTGTGCCCAGGCACATCTAGAATTACCATTGGGAAGATAGTTATATATACTAAACATGTGTGGAATAGAGCATATCTGAACACTAGGTCCCCTACAGAAATGTGGGTTTGAAACAGATATGCAGGAGAGATACCTGCTCAAATCCGGCTGCATCAATTTCAGCTTCAGCTTATTAATTCAACACAAACTATTTTCACATGTACTGTTTTTCTTCCCTCCCTTTCTACCCCCTTATAACCCCTAGATTTTCTCTGGTGACTGACAGAGACACCCGCCACCCCCCTCACACACACCAAAGACTCTCCCCAAGAGCAGGCTCTTACCGGCTGGTTCTAGTCAGCATCCACCTCCTGCTCGTCCTTGGCTGCCCTGGGCCCCAGCGTAGCAGTAGCCGGAGCTTTGCCTTCTTCTTCCTCCTGGCTTTTGCCACGCTTCCAGCCAGGGCTCCAATGTCAGAAATGACAAGAGGCTGCAGGAAATACACCATTTTCTTTCTTCCTCTTTAGGATTGGAGGTGGTGTGCAGAGTAGCTTTGCTCTCCGGACAAAGTATGTGTGGTCACTTTTACTAAGTACCTTTAAACTCTGGGTCCTAGGGGCCACAATTCTGGGTGCTCTGCCCTGGCATGGTAGGTACCACAGCCTAGGAAGGAAGAGAGACTGAAGGGGTCCACAGGTTCACTGAGCAGCATCCCAGCAAGGGACACCCACCCCAGGACCATTTTGCCATTTGCCTCTGTTGGAGCTGAACTGCAGTCTGAGGCAGCAGCAATCCCTTCTGGGAAACTTGGCAGCCAGGGTGAGTGAGACCCCCTGCTTACCGCTGCTGCGCCCGCCCTCACCTGCAGGGAGATGAGATGGGCTAGAGACCCCAGACGAGGGGAAAAGTTCATTCTCTCCCCTCTGAAATCACTTCTCTGGAGAAGACAGATCTCCCAAACCTGTCTCCTCCACACTGTTCTTACCCTCCAGCATCTTTGAGCAAATACCAAAACTGCTTCTGACCCAGAAAAGAGAGGCCTGGGTCTCCTCTTCACCCAGCGCTGGGAGCCACCAGGGATTAAGGACAACTCCTTAGGCAGTTAGAACCCACAAATCCGAATCCAGATGGATTCTCTCACTCTTGCAGGGCACAAGCCCAAATAGTCTTCCTCTGTCTTTCCCTAAACTAAAGGGGGCCCTTGATTGCTCTCTTCTTCTGGAGAATCTACAGCAAGACCCAGGAGAGGAATGGGAACCAGGAGAACAGCAGGCAGAGGCCAGCGCCCGCCAGCTTGGGTCTTAAAAACAGTCTTGCTCTATGGCTTTTCCATAAATAAAAATGCCCCAGCCCACAGCTCACGTGTCCTTTTGGGCCCTAATTTATATACTACAGAAAATCATATACCCACCTCGACATGCTTCATAACGCTGTTATTTATGGCGGGGGAGGGGATTTTTTTTTTTTTTTGCCTGAATACTATATTTATTACAGGTGAAACTGATAGCAGACTCCATACGTCTAGCAAAGCAGGGACAGGTGCTTTGCCCTAAACGTGATCATTCGCTCCAGGCCCAGCTTCTCGCTGGCAGGTCCCGGAAGCTCCCTTGACTTTCCCAAGCATCCAACCGCTACTTAGAAGAATTGGCATGGGATTTTTGTTTCCCCATTTGGATACTATGGAAAAAGCAGGTCTTCACGCTGTTTGGTTCCGGATCTGCTGGGCTGTCTCTCTCCAAGAGCGTGGGTGGAATTGAAGGGGCCGGCTGGGCGCCCGCATTGATCTTTAAAAAATCATTTTGAAATCGCCATAATGTGAAGAAATATGGCGCTTCGCCCTCGTATTTCACACGTAATGACACGAGATGGCTTCATTTGGAAAGACAAGCGGGCGGGAGTGTGTGTGCGTGCGCGGAGGTGATCAGCAGCCTTCCGCTGGGCAGAGGGGGTAGTAGCCAAAAAGATATCACCCCAAGTTAGAATGGTTCCACTTTTTTTCTAAAAAGGAGGGGAGGGTAAGGAGGAGGTCATGGCTCGCGGAGCAGTCTGCCTGGTAACGGTCCAGAGTCCGAGAACAGCCAAGAATTCTGTCCCTAGACCTAACTAACCCAAGGAAACCGAGCCTGTTTAGGGGCCGGACCTCCCAGAGCTCCACACCCGGGGAGGCGTCTGCACCCAAGCAGAAGCTGCAGAGGCAGTAGCTGGGAGAGCCGCCAGGAAGTCAGCCAGTGGCCTCGAGGGAGTCCCTGCGCAGAGCCGCAGAAGAGCTGCTAATAAAATGCACTATTTGGAAGCTCCATGAGAGGACTGTAAGGGGAAGGCTGCGGGTGGAGGAACGGACTGATCCTGGGGACTCCGCTGTACTTGGTACTGCCCTATGCCGGCATTTGGATGTTTTCCAGAGCAGCAATTCTGGGTAAGAAGAGCTGGGCAGGAGTACTGAGAATTCAGCTTGCCTCCTTCCCTTTTGGGATGGAAGGGAAAGTAGCCCAGTGTCGCTTACTGTGCTGTTTGGGGACCCTGTCCCCAACTCTGGAGAGCTCCCTTAATCATTTCTCACGTTAGCCCCCTCATCTGGACAGTTTTACGGTCTCAGAGGATTCTGGACGAAGGACAGAAGAAATGGCCGTGGACCCATCCCTTCAAAAGGGCCAAGAAATTTCAAGGAGTTAAATAAGACTGGTTAGTCGCGTGAAACTCTTTCGTAGACTAGTTACAGGGTCTGGTGAGTCCCTTTGGCCTTAGGCAGGCTCTAATTTTAGTCTAGATAATGGTTCTTTGGACACTGGTCCCATTGAATTCCCCTTTCTCCTCTCCTGGCTCCTGAAGGATCAAGGGAAGAGCCTAGTCCTGTAAATCTCCCCAAATTGTGCCCTGAACCCCCTCCAAAGAGGATAACTGTCCTATAAAAGCCCCAACTTCTTCCCCATCCCTTTACTTCATCTCCTGTGGGTCGCTGTGCTGCTGTTGTTTAATAAACATCTCTGTCAAGGGGACAGAGGACAGGAAATGAGGGCCTGCGGGGTGGAGGTGGAGGTGTTGGGGGGTTGACAAGACTACCTCCTCTTTAATTACCCTGTCGGGCCTCTCCCGCTGCTCTGAGGCTGGGGCGCTCTCCCTCCCTGTACGCTGATCCTCCTCCCCCTCCCTCTCCAGGCCGCCTGGGGAGAGGGCTCCGCAGCCAGCGTCCCTCCAGAGGCAGCCCGCTGCTTGCCTCCGCCTCTCCTCCGCCCCCATAGCCCCATGTTGAGAACCCCCCTTCCTGCAAAAGCAGGAGGGGCCCCGGGCGGCCCGGCAGCTCTGGCTGAGGTTACGTGGCCGCCGGAGCCCTGACGTGATAGCACATTGCATCAGCATAAAACAATCCATCCTGGATATGGAATGCGGTGAGGACGGATGACAGCACGAGCGCAGCCCCCTCGCCCGATTGATTTATGTCGGAGCTGACGCTTTATCAGGCAGTCCGCAAAACTTTGACCAATCATTTTGCAAGGAGCTCCGAGCCGGGCTGCTCCACTGTACTTTGTTGGCTGAGAAGTTGAGCAGGGGGTGGGGGTGGGAGGGTGGGGGTCTGGGGGGTGGGGGTCGCGTCCGAAAGCCCTCTACCACCGGGTCCGTGTGCCACCTCTCCCTGCTTGGGCGCCGAGGCGCGAGCGCTTCCCTTCCCCCTGCGAGCGCGCGGATAATGTCTGAGAATGTCCATTTCTGGGACGCTTAGCAGCTATTATGTCGACTCGATCATAAGTCACGAGAGCGAGGACGCGCCTCCAGCCAAGTTTCCTTCGGGCCAGTACGCGAACCCGCGGCAGCCGAGCCACGCCGAGCACCTGGACTTCCCCTCGTGCAGCTTCCAGCCCAAAGCGCCGGTGTTCGGCGCCTCCTGGGCGCCGCTGAGCCCGCACGCGTCCGGGAGCCTGCCGTCCGTCTACCACCCCTACCTGCAGCCCCAGGGCGCGCCGGCGGCGGCCGAGAGCAGGTACCTCCGTACCTGGCTGGAGCCCGCGCCGCGCGCCGAGGCCGCCCCGGGGCAGGGCCAGGCGGCGGTGAAGGCGGAGCCGCTGCTGGGCGCGCCGGGGGAGCTGCTCAAACAGGGCACGCCCGAGTACAGTTTGGAAACTTCGGCGGGCAGGGAGGCTGTCCTGTCTAATCAAAGAGCCGGCTACGGGGACAATAAAATTTGCGAAGGAAGCGAGGACAAAGAGAGGCCGGATCAAAGTAAGTTATAAAAAAAAAAAAAAAAAAAGTGAGGAAATTCCCCCCCAGGCTGCAGGCCGGGCCCGGGGGAGGGGAGGGGAGAGGCCATAAAGCGGACAATGTGAAGGGACAGCGCGCCGGGGGCCCCCGCAGGGCTGGAGGGGGTGGAGGGGAGAGGAAGGAAGGGACCGGGATAGGGAGAAGCTGTGTACCCTGGGGGGGGGGGACACCGAGGCCGCCCCCACTCCTCCTAGTGGCGCGTGAACCGAGCCTCAGGGATCAAGTCTCTCTAGTCCTTCTTCCTCCTTTCTCCCCCGTGCTCCGGCTGGGAAGAGTGAAAGGGAGCTACGACAGTCGCTTGAGGAACGAGGGGACCGGGCCAGCGGCCAGCGTGGCCGAGAGCCCGCGCGGGCACGGGCCGGAGCGCACCCGGCAGAGCCGCCAGCGCCACGCGCAGACGGTCCCCGCCGGCCAAGGGGAAGGGGGAGGGGGCTCATTAGGATTTTATTTGCGATGCAACAGCTTGGCGGAGGATTGTTCCTAGCAGATCTCACGCAGTAGCCGCGTCGGGTCGGCAGCCGGCGCCGGGAGGGGCGGGGGAAGCCCAGGATGCGGTGACGGAGCCCCCTCCCCGGTGCGCCGGCCCCTCCCCGGGAGCCTTCCCTCCAGGGTTCCCCGCCCTCCTACGGCATCCTCGCCAGGGTGTCCGCTTCTCCCACTGCGGTGGTTCCCACTGCTCTCCGCGGGGCTCCCGAGCGCTAGCCCGGACAGTCTCCCTCTCAGAGAGTCTGGGAATCACTTGCTAAAGTCAGAGCCAACCCCTCCAGAATGGAGGAGGAGGCGTCCCGAAGGGACCCGGGGAGGGGGGGGGGAGGACCGAGCAGGGGCGGAGAACTCTACCCTTGGTGGAGAGTTTCTTTACCACCTCCCATTTCCTAAAAGCACCCTTGCTAAAGCCCCAAGTGGAAAGCGCTGCTGGATGAGAGAGGATTCTTTTACTTGTCTTTTTTTAAGGATGGGAAAAACAAACCGGTTAGGGGCTCTTAGTTCCCAGACAATTACGGACAGATTGACAGGTCAAGTCCTCACCTCTTACTCCTTTGGGCAAGTAGTTTAGTTCTTGCTTGCCCTGTCAGATTTCCCACCAAAAGAGGAGCCAGTGGGTCAACTGGGGGCTTTTGTGCCCTGTGAAAAGTAAGAATAGACTCTATTCCTCCCCTGCCCCCAGGCCCTTGCAATCCCCATACCTCCAACCTACCAGGTTGAATCATTAGGAACTGATACCCCAAAACACAGCTCTTCCCAAACCTCCTTGCAAACACCCAAACAGAGCCCTCATCCCATGGCCCCAAACTCAGCCTGGGAAGCCCATTACTGCTCTGCAGCCATTTGGCTAGGATCAATTATTAACAGTTTCCCCCCCTCTTTCATATTTAATGTGGCTTCGGGTCCCATCCCAGGCAATCACATTAAGGAAATAGCGCTGCAAATTGGTAAGACACGCTACTTAGTGTAGGGTGAACTGAATTAAAAAATATACATAGATATTCAGGGCTTTTCTTTTGGGGAGGAGGAAGCTGGTAGAGGATCTTATTTGCCACAGGCTCCGCTTTTGGGGGGCAACTTTTCTGAGTCCTGGGGTCTAGGGAGAGATGCAGGAGAGAAAAAGAAAAGCCTGTATAAGTTATTTTTTCTTTTTGCCTCCTTTCCACTCTATTAGACGTTCCCTACCTCCCGAAAGGGTCAGTTAGAAGGCTTGGTAAGCTGTGAGGGGCTTTCTGTTACCCCCGCCTCATCTCGGTCTCCCCACCTTGGGGCTGGAGCAATTTTGCTTCCCAGTTTCCCTGAACTTGTGTTAACCAAACTGAGCTGAGTAGCAGAAAAGAAGAGGCTATTGCCACCATAAGTTATCTGGGAGCCCCGGGGCTCCCCTGTCCATGGGCTGCAATTGATAAATGGTTGTAATTGGGTTTCTCGTGAGTTGGGAGTGTGCTGGGTGTTCGCGGCTGTAAATGCAGACTCTTATTTGTGGTGTGTGATGGGGAGGGGTCTCTACACAGACTCACATGTCTGCTGCCTTCTGGCCTAGAGCAGAAAGATTGCTATCTAGGCAGGGTTTACTGGGACTGGACTGAAGGGCCAAGAGATCTCTTGGCTGTGGCTGAACAGAACTCCCTTCCCTACCCAATTCTTCCTCTTTCCTCCCAGACCTAGAGCCAAGGTCAGCCACCTTTAGTCGGTAGTATGGCTGCAGCTATACTGAGCTCTTCTGACCCCAGTCCAGGTCTGTTTGGATACAAGCAGAGGAAGGCTGAGAGCCTGGCCAGTGGACGCTTTGGGGATGCTCGGGTTGTTTGGCTCTATCCTTTTTAAAGGGCTTGGAGCTCTCTTTAGTAACTCCTGGCCCACCTAGGGATGCTTTTTGGAATCTTGAAGGCCTGGATGACTTTCTCCAATGCCAGATGGGGACTAGAGATGGAGTGCACCCTCTCGGTCTGGGGCCCTTCCCTCCCTTCCTCCCTTTGATTCTATCCCTGCTTCTCTTTCAGCCAACCCCTCTGCCAACTGGCTCCACGCCCGCTCTTCCCGGAAAAAGCGCTGTCCCTACACCAAATACCAGACGCTGGAGCTAGAGAAGGAGTTTCTGTTCAATATGTACCTCACCAGGGACCGCAGGCACGAAGTGGCCAGACTCCTCAATCTGAGTGAGAGACAAGTCAAAATCTGGTTTCAGAACCGGCGGATGAAAATGAAGAAAATGAATAAGGAGCAGGGCAAAGAGTAAAAAAGCCGCCCCACCCTTCCCTACCTCACTCTGATTATTTATGTGATGGCTGCAAGGCCACTGCTGTCTGGGATGTATCCAAGTGAGTGGGGAAGGGTGTCTCCTCTTTAAAGTCCCGCATCTGCACCTGGAGCCTCCCCCCCCCCCCCCCCCCCGCCTGCCCGCCTCCCTTCTCTCTTCTCCCTGGGTGTCAGGAGGAAGTTTTGTTAAGTTAGAAGCTAGCTGTAGTTGGTTCCTAGGAAAAGGATGAGCCTCAAGGAAAGAGAACCCTAGTCAAGCCCCCAGCATCCCTGGTAACCTTTCTGGAAAACCCTAGCCCCTCCCTTTCAACTACCTGCCTGTTCCCTCCCTGAACCTATCCAGAAGTCACCCAGGAACAGTTTAACTGTCTACACCCCAATAGATACCCACAGACATAAAGTTTGGAGTCCACACTAATAATGGAGAAAGGAAGTTACACCCTACGTGTGCAGACATTGTTCACCAAACGCAGCTGGGCAGTCCCCAGATCAGATTCCTTCAGGTTCTACCCCTGATCCAAACACACAGGGTGATGTCTAGAGACAAACCAAAGTCTCAACACCCATGTACTTATCCTTATGGAATTGCCAACAACACCCCAGGTCTCAGGCCTGGGGACAGATAGGGCCAGCCCAGTCCCCAAGCTGTTGTGAGCTGGAAAGGGCAAGAAAAAGCTGGGATTGCTTTTATGAAGGTAACTTTAGTGGAGCCCTCTCCTATATTTTCTTGGCAGGAAGTGTTTAATTCTGCATGTTTTCCTCTCCTTCCAACTAAAGGAGGTCAAATTGTGGGTCTTGGCCATGCTGTTCCTCATGCATAGGTCCCCTCGACAGACTGTAGCTTTTCTGGCTGACCACAGATCTTGCATTCTCCTCCACTCCCTCCAGCTCCGAAATCAACTCTCCTTTTGGCTAAATCCATCTTGTAACAGCAAGTCAAGTCTCCCCCTGTAGAAAAAATAAATCCCTTCACCCCACTACTAGGTCAACCCTAGCATAGAGAAGGCCAGGTTAGGAGAGGCTGATTGAGAATTTATTGTGAATCAATTCCCCTTCCAGAGCGAGCAGTCAGGACAGGGGGAGCAGCGGCCTCAGTGAGTTGGACTAGTGGGTCTCTCCCCATTTCACTAGTTTCCTGGCCCATAAAGAAGACAGCCCCTTGGCATCCAGTCAGGGGGCCAAAGGAAGACTCCCCCAAAGCTCACCTCCTGCAGAATATTCACCCCCTGCAGAATACACTGCTGTGCCCCTCCGCCTGATGCATGCACACATACACAGTCCTGTGTGCAAAGGAAAGAGGCAAAATCATGCCTCCCCACCGGGCAGGGCTCGCCCTCTGCTTCTCTCCTCTTCCTGCTTCTCAATCCCTTCCACCCATGGACTCGTTCTCCCGCTTCTCCTGACCCTGCAAAGAGGTCATGCCAGTAGAACTTTGAATTTTATTTTATTTTATTTTTGCTTTGTCAGTGGCTGTGGTGAAATTGTGCTTGTGTTTTGTGATTTCTTTGGCAATGATTTTTTTCAGTTGTTGCTCATAAGGGAGGGTTTGAGGGTGGGAGTCGGGAGGGCAAGAGCCTAGAGCTCTAATTGTTTGTTTTGGAAGAAAAAGAAAAAGAACAAAAAAATATATATCACTCTAGAAAACAAACCTCTCCTGTGTTTTATTCTGTGCTGACTCTCCTCTGATCACCAAGGAAAGAGCCCGGTTTCTAAAAGCATGGCTTCAAAGATAAGTTAGTGTCCACAGCCACCGCCTTTCTCCTTAGACCTTCCAGAAACATCTACCTGCTCTGGTGGCCCTGACACCCGGTGGGTACCCAAGTCCCAAGACCACTGCTTAAACTGAGCAAACCCCTTTCAGTAGAACGGGGAGAGTGGAGGAAAAAGAAAGAGAATCTCCATGATTCGGAGAGGGCATGTATCTCCCCAGAGCCAGAGTCTTCGCCCAGACAAAGTTGCTCTGGAGATGCCCCCACTGACTCAGGGAAAGAGGGTCTGACTTGTAGCTCCTGGAGAGGCAGCTAACCACTTCAAAACACTCTTCAAGGATGGAGTTAGTAGCCTTCCTCCGCTATGGCCTGGAGGACCGTGGCAGAAAGCTTGGATGGTTGAAACGGTTCAAATGGTTGAACCTCAGGATTCCCTGTAGATGCCCCCCTCACACACACCTGGAGTCGGGCTCATAGGACAGCAGCCTTGGTCTGAGGCTTGCTGGGTCTGGAGGGTTGAGGCCAGGTTGTGTGGCAGTTCTCAAAAGAGAGCCACCAAAATGTGGGACACAAACCTTTCGGGAGGAGAGGGAATAATACATTTCCAAAAGGACCCCCAGAATTACATTTGGCTTCAAGAGGCATCTCCTTGTTCCTCTCACACTGCGGTGTCCCCGCAAGAGGCTGTCGTGAAGTCTGCCGATCCTGGAAGCCCTGCTTTTCTTAGCCAGTCGTAAGGATCCCGGCTGCAGCCGGCCTGCAGCTCTGTCGCCGGTCCTCGCGTGAGCTTCTCGCCCGCTGCACACGCCACACTGCAGCCGCCGAGACGCTGCGGCTTGGGGTGCAGCTGGCGACAAAGGGTAGCCAGAGTGAAAGAAGCCTGCCAAGGCTGGCCCTACCCCTCTCTAACGAAAGGGCAAGGGGATCCGAGAAACCGGAGGCGGGAGAAAGGGAAGCTCCGGACCGCAGCTGGGACAGGCGGCCCGCCAGGAGGGTTACGTTACAGAAGGAAAATTAATCTGGCTTTACAGCTGGTTGTGGCCTGGGCTGTTTCTGCATCCTTGGCTTTCCAAGCTCTGCCGGCTGCAGAGAGTGAGCCAAGGAAGGCAGTTTCTGCCAAAAGGAAACATAAAAAGCGAGGCTGGAGACTGGGTCGCGGCAGGGTAGGAGGCTAGGGCGTCTGGAATGGCCTGGGGCAGCGGCGGGCGTCTGGGTCCCCAGCCCGGGGTAGCTTCTTTCAAGACAAACAAAGGCGAAGGTGCAGAGGCTCAGAAGCCGGAGATGGGGAAATCAGTTGTCATAAAAGGGAGAGAGAGAGAGAGAGAGAGAGAGAGAGAGAGAGAGAGAGAGAAGCCAGGAGAGGAATTCAATGCCGTGTGCGCAGCAATAAAAGAATATGACCGCTATAAAAGTTTATAGGGTATAAATTTCTGAAGGTTAAGAAACTAAACAGCAGCAAAGCAAACAGTGAGGGAAAACTTTCCGGAGATGAGCAGCGGATGAGCCTGGGCTCCGGACCTGGTGGGAGAATAGGTGGGCCTTGTTACGAAGCCCCCACCCTGACCCCTGTTGCCCCTAGGTCTGGGGCTTGGGGTCTGGAACTTGGGAACCATCAGGGCGGTGGGATGGGGTTCCGGGAGGGTAAAAAGTAAAGAAGCTAGCAGCCGGGAGGATGAACGCTTTGCTGTCCCCAAAGTTTCAGCCATCGAAATTCTGACTGCTGTCTTTGTTCTTTACACACCCCCCTCTAGAAGCGCCAGTCATAAACAAGAAACCCTTGCACACGCAGGGACACACACACACACACACACACACACACACACACACACACCCTACAGGGCCAGACGTCTGGGGGAGAGTAGCCTCTTGATCCTTCTCCAGTTCCATTCCATCACCCCAGACCTTCTCGTCCCTCACAAAAAGGCCAATTGTTACCCCTCAGGATGTGAAACAATCAAGTGTAGGGCTTAAAAAGTGGTCCTCCTCTTACTGACCATAAACAGTGCACTGCTTAGCATCTCCAGCAGGAATTAGGGGCTGGGTGGATTTATAGCTTCTTTTCCTTTTAACTTATCTGAACTGTTTCATGAACAGTTTCCTGATTCCGAAGCTTTCTCTCTTATCTGCTTTCATTCCTCTCCCCTATTTCTAGTAATAATGAAAGTTTAATCGTTTGTCCCTTCCTCGGCTGGTTCTCCAGAATCTGGCTGAGCAGACGGAGGACATCTTTTTTTGCAGAGCGGCCGCTAGATGGCACCCTTGCTCCATGTGAATTTTTCCAGGGCCGCGGTGGAGGGCTCCTGCGGCTCCACACAGCACTCTGTTCGGCCCTGTATCTGGGAACTCAGAGCTACCAAAAGTCATGAATAATACGCACATAATAAAAATACAGGGTTTGTTACGGCCCTTTCCCTATTGTATGTATTTCAATTTTAGTGGCGTTTCTCCTCAACTGGCTCATTTTCTGAACTCCTCACACTAAGAAGGCTGTTTCCCAGTTGTTGTGTTTGGTGGGGCGAGAAAGGCGTGGAAACCGGGGATAATATTAATAATAGAAATATGGAAATAATGGGCCCAAATCAAGGAGGCGAACTGGTTTGGAGAAATGAGATTTCCCTGCAGTGGAGGCTAGAGGACTGAAGTGCAGGCCAGCGGTCAGGTGAGAGGGATGAGGCCGCAGGTCTCTTGAAGAGGAAGCGACCCCAGGCCGGCTCGCCACACCTGCTGGAGGAGAGCGAGTCGGACGTGCTACCCAGTAGATCCCCAGATTTGGAAGGAATGGGGACCCGGCTTTGATGGAGATTCCGTGGTGCCCCAAGCCCGAGGGCCCGCTCGCTGCTCCTGGGCTCTGACTCCAGAGCCTTTGTACCCCGCCCAGGTCCGGGCTGGGCGAGTGCCTGGCCACCCAGGCTCCAGCAGGGTCTCCCTAGGGAGGTGGGATGAGGGAACGCTGCGACAGCCCTGTCGCCCTTGGGAGGCTCAGCCTACACGCTGAGCATTTTCTGGATAGGATCAGGGGCAGGCATGGCCTTGGGGGAGCAGCCTCTGAGTTTCCCCCTTTCTTGGGCTTCCAGGTGAGAGTCGTGGCTCTCTCCCGCGTGCCCAGGCTCTGCCCTTGGCCCCCCTGCTCAGGCCAGCCGTGGGGAAGCCGGTCCTTCTGCCACGCAGCAGCTGGAGGCCTGGATTTTCGTTCCGAGGCCGCCGCTCTGACTGCCTACAACCCCTTGGGCTGATTCCCAATCTTGGGTTTCCTCCTCTCGGCCCAGCCCGAACCTGCCTCCCACTTGAGCTGGGGTGGGGGGAATAGCAAGTCACCCTCCGTGACCCCAACTCTAGCCTCTTCTTTTTCGGCAGGACCAGGTGCAAAGAAACCGCCGAGTGTCTCAACTTGAGTTTCTCCAATAAATCTGCGCTCCGTTGGGTGTTTATAAATTATCTCCGCGCTCTTTCTTGTTTTTTCTTATAACAGAAACATTTTCCTTCCATCAGAAATTTCTGGCACGGTGAAGGGATGATTTAGAACAAGCCATTGAATTTCTACCTCACCAGTGACTCCTCAAATCATGACCATAAAAAACCCCCGCACTTGATAAAAATGTTCGCTTCCGCAACAACTTGACTCAGCCGTAGTTTGCCTCACCGTCCCCTCAGCCTTGAGCTAAAAAACCCTCTTTCCCGCTGTCCCCCCTCTTTTCGTCCCCCTCTTATTCGCGGGACTGACTTTAGAAGATTGAGTGAAAACGGCAGAACAGCCAGCTCCCTTGGAAACGTTGTGGTTTCATTTTTAAAAAGGTTGGGGCTCAGGGGATCCCCAAAAGAAGCCTCCTAGAGAGTCAGCAATAGATTGAATTTATTGGTAAAATCGATTCTGCCTTTGTTCTAGAAAAAGTCTGTCTCCTCCCTGTCTCTCCGGCCCTTTCGCACAATCCGCTGCCTCAGGAGGCCACTGGTTCTGACTCTCGCCCTGGGCCTCCCAAGGTCTCTCTGCCACCAGCCTGTGTCAGGTACACGGATAAGGCTCTGTGCTCGGAGTGGGGCAGCCAGTCAGTTCGGTTCCTCGGTCTGGGTTTCAGGCCTCAGATCTTCAGATTTTCAGGGTTTAACTAAAGGCACCCGGAGAAAAAGGAAAATGGAGACCTCAGTGGCCTTGCTTTATCTGAACCCCTTTACCCAAGGTCAGTGCAGGTGGTCATTGGCTATGGGGACACATAGCAATAACAGGTACCCTTTAAACACACACCTCGCAGCCTTTGCCTAGGCACGGGACGGTATGGCAGTCACCAAGGCCTTGACGCCCAGGCTCAGCCTCCATTACCCTTACCTCTTTGGTGGGTTGATGAAATTGTCAGTGTTTACACCTGGAAGGTCTGTGTGGAAGGGTTAGAGGATTGGCCCCAGCCGGGGCTGGGGAACTGGATCCCAAGCTCTGGGCACAGGTGTGGAGCAGCCATGGTTCTTTTGATAGTTAGCAGACCCTCTCCTCTCCCCCAGTCTTCCCTCTAAAGTGCTGAGTAGGCCAAAGTCCCTCAAGATCCCCCTCTCTTGGGGATCTTGCAGGACCCTCCCCAACCACCAGCAGGTAAGAAGCGTGTGTAAACTGCAGAATTGGCAACCTCCGCACAAACTCGGTCTGCCTCAGCACCGTCCATTAACCAGAAAGTTTCTTCTTCCTCTCCCAGGCCCACTCAGACCCCCTTTCCACAGAAAATGCTTGCGCCCCTGGCTTAATGAGGGAAAGTTATGTCTGTGACTTGGGCGGGGACAGATCTTGTGGTGGTGGTGGTGATGGTGGTGGTGGTGGTGGTGGTTGGGATCTCCAAAGAGGGTGTGGGGGCAGGTGTGTCTGCAAGGCTGAAGGAGGCAAAAGAATCTCGGGAAACTCACCGTTTGCGCCGAAAAGGAAAAAAAAAAATCAGCAGCAACCCATAATCGCCTCATTTCAGCTTAGTCACCCCCACCGCGCTTCAGTTGGGCGGCGGGGGCGATCGAAGCTGCAGTTTTATAGCTGTAGAGGAAAGAACTCGTAAAATGCTAACAGCTTTTATGCGCTGTGGCATAAACAACAACAGACTCCGGCTTTATTGCGTTTTATAGTTTGTTAAAGAGTTTACAGCCGTTTTTTGGGGGCTGGTTACCCAGCCAATTCCCTCCACACGATAGTTAAACCTTTATCAATAATAAGGAAATTGATCATTAAAGCTTTAAATATGACTACCTCGTTTGTTTGAAAATATGTTTAGGAGAGGAAGCTGTATGATTTGATAACTTGTATTAAAATACCAATTACATTTATAGGACCTTTTAAAACTCGGCGCAATTAAACCGTGTTCTTTTACATTTTTCCGAAGCGACCCTGACATTTAGAAAGACTCCAATTGCCTCGTTAAAATCGCGAAATTAACAGCGTGCCTACGCCAGGCGCGGCGTTGTGGATGTGCGTGCGCGTGGTGCTTTTCCGTGACTCCCCCACATCAGTCTTTGGGGGTGGTCTGCGAAGGTATTTGATTTGTTGTGAGGCAAGAGATATCTCATTAATGTAGGTAGTTAAACAGATTTAATCCGTATTCGTTCTCTCTTCCCCCCTCCCTCTCCCCCCTCTCCCCCTCTCTCTCCCTGGGTGTTTTTTTTCCCCCTTCCCCTCCTTTTTCCCCTGCCCTCTCCTCACTCCCTGGCGCTCTCTCGCTCTAGCTCTCTCTCTCTCGCGCTCGCTCGCTCTCGCTCTCACCCTCGCTCTGCGTTCTGTCCGGGAGGAGTACCCAGAAGCCAATAGGATGCGGGGTCTCTAATGGATGCAAATGATGGAGAAAAGACGGGGCAAAATATGAAACAACTCATTTGGAGGGAAGTAAATCACCGAAAACTGTTTATGAACTGGCATCCCTTCTTCGAAATGTAAAGCGAGGACCTCTTTAAGTGGCGGTATATTTTTGTTTGGGGGGTGGGGGGTGGGGGGAGGGCGAGCGAGCCGCGGCTGCCATGCAGGCTTAGACTTTTGCAGGCTTCGCTCTTCTATTCCTGGAAATCACAAAAAGTGTAGCGGCTTCGAGATCTTCTTCGCCTTTTCTTTCTTTTCCTTCCTTCCTTCTCTCTTTCCCCCCCCTCCTCCTCCCTTTTCCTCTCCTTTCCAGGCGAGGGTGACTAGGAGCGGGCGAATCCGCGTTTTTTTTCCTCTCTCTCTCTCTCTCTCTCTCTCTCTCTCTCTCTCTCTCTCTCTCTCTCTCTCCCTCCCTTTCCCCCTCCCCACCCCCTCCCCAACAGCCCCCAACTACAGCCTGCGCCGCCGCCGCCGCCTCAAAATTCAATAAAATGAGCTCTTATTTCGTCAACTCACTGTTCTCCAAATACAAAACCGGGGAGTCCCTGCGCCCCAATTACTATGACTGCGGCTTCGCCCAGGACCTGGGCGGCCGACCCACCGTGGTGTACGGTCCCAGCAGCGGCGGCAGCTTCCAGCACCCGTCGCAAATCCAGGAGTTCTACCACGGGCCATCGTCGCTGTCCACGGCTCCCTACCAGCAGAACCCGTGTGCCGTGGCGTGCCACGGGGACCCCGGCAACTTCTACGGCTACGACCCGCTGCAGCGCCAGAGCCTGTTCGGTGCGCAGGATCCAGACCTGGTGCAGTACGCAGACTGCAAGCTCGCGGCCGCCAGCGGCCTGGGCGAGGAGGCCGAGGGGTCTGAGCAGAGCCCGTCGCCCACACAGCTCTTTCCCTGGATGCGCCCTCAAGGTGAGCTCCCGCCGGGCCTACCGGGGTGGGAAGGGGCCAGGAGGACCCCAGGCCGGCCCGGGGAGGGGGGCTGGGCAGGCCGGGAGCATCTTCTGCTCCTAGAGGACTTGTGGGCTCCGTTCCAATCAGCTACCTCTTCTGCCTTCCTTCCCACTTTCTTTTCTTTTTTTCCCCCTTTTCTTTTTGCTTCCTTTGAAAGGGGGGGTCGCTAATCGAATTTCCTGAATCCATAAACCCCTCACCCTCCTTTACTTTTCTTCTTCTCGCCCTCTTCCCCCCTTTTACTGTTTTATGGGGGCTGTGGAGAAAGAGCGGTGGGAGTGGGGGGCTCCGCGTTTGCACTTCTCAATTGCTTTATAGTTTAATTACCCTGAAGAAACTTTTCTTCTGGGGCAGAGGCTCTGGGGGCTTTTCAAGGTGGGTTCGTGGGTCCCCACTCTGGCTTTTTATTCTTATTCTCTTCTCCACATCCTTCCTCCTAAACTTTATGGCACTTTTAATATATTTGAAACAACGCCCCCCCCCTCCATTCTGGTGCTGGTTACCAGGGGAAGGGGCTCCCCCTCTTTGGCCCCCGCAGATTCAGGGCTGTCTAGTCCCCCTCGGCCCCCCCCCTCCCTGCTGACCGCGGCCTCCGAGCGCTCCCTCCCGCCCCCGCATAAGGGTCCCCTGCCCTCATTATCCTGGTCTCCTAGGCTGGTTCACGAATCTTCCAACCTTCTCTGTCTCTGCCCCCTCCCCCACCCTCCCCTCTGTCTCGCCCTTTCCCCCATTCCCAGCAGCCGCCGGACGCAGGCGAGGCCGCCAGACCTACAGCCGCTACCAGACCCTGGAGCTGGAGAAGGAGTTCCTATTTAATCCCTATCTGACTCGCAAGCGGAGGATCGAGGTATCGCACGCGCTGGGACTAACAGAGAGACAGGTCAAAATCTGGTTCCAGAACCGGAGGATGAAGTGGAAAAAAGAGAATAACAAAGACAAGTTCCCCAGCAGTAAGTGCGAGCAGGAGGAGCTGGAGAAAGAGAAGCTGGAGCGGGCGCCAGAGACCGCCGCCGAGCAGGGCGATGCGCAGAAGGCCGACAAGAAGTAGGCTCCAGCTGGGACTGCTTGGGCCGGGGCTTGCCCGCACGTCCGCCGGTCCCTCCCGCGACCACGCCGCCGCCGCCGCCGCCGTCGCCCGCTCCCCCGCCTCCGAGTGCTCCGGCCCCGGCCCGCGAGCGGAGCCAGGAGCTGGGCCTCCCACCGCAGCGTCCCCCGCCGCGCCAGTCCCCGCTAGTGGTAGTATCTCGTAATAGCTTCTGTGTGTGAGCTACCGTGGATCTCCTTCCCTTCTCTTGGGGGCCAGGGGGGGAACAAAAAAAAAAAGAAAAGGATTTTAAACAAGGACTCCCTCGCCTTGCGAGGGTGAACGACTGCTGCCTGCCAGAGCCCCCCTCGCCCCCACCCCATGTAAAAAAGCCTCCTTGTGCAATGGTCTTTTTTCCTTTGAACGTGCTTCTTTGTAATGACCAAGGTACCGATTTCTGCGAAGTTCTCCCAACAACATGAAACTGCCTATTCACGCCGTAATTCTTTCTGTCTCCCTCTCACTTTCTCTCTCTCCTCTCTCTTTCTCTCTCTCTCTCTCTCTTCCGCCGCGTCCTCATCTTTCCTCGCAACCCCGCTCCCCGCTGCCCTCCCTAGCTCGCTGGCTTTCTCTCTTGCTTCTCTCTTTTTCCTCCTGTCCCCCCCACCCACCCCTTTGGTTTGACAATTTTGTCTTAAGTGTTTCTCAAAAGAGATTACTTTAGTTAGCATGCGCGCTGTGAGCAATTGTTAAAAGTGTTCTTAGGTTTGCTGTGAAGAGAATGTATCCTGTATCCGTGAATTGCTTTATTGGGGGGAGGGAGGGCTAATTATATATTTTGTTGTTCCTCTATACTTTGTTCTGTTGTCTGCGCCTGAAAAGGGCGGAAGAGTTACAATAAAGTTTACAAGCGAGAACCCGAGACTGGCCCGGGGCCGGCGCTCCTCATTCGCTCCCAGGCGCCTTGCAGGGCTGGGGGGGGGGTGTACGGGGGGGGGGGGGGAGAGCTGGTCAGCAGGCTCCTGGGCTGGCCTAGGCTAGGTCGCAGAGAGGAGGGGGCGGGGGCTGGAAGCAGGTGGTACGAGTCCCCAGGCCCAGAGGCGCAGGGGGTGAGGGAGGCGACTGCACGTGATTGGAGGAGAGGGGATCGAGGGAGGGGAGCCAAAAGAAACCCCCTCCCCTTGCGTTCCGAGGCTGCTGGGCCCGGGAGACTCCAGCGCCCAGGCCGCTCTGGAGGAGAGATGTGCCCAAGCTGGTGGTTAGCACCCCCTGTCCCTTCTCTCTTTGTTTCCCTGTGTGTCCTGGGGTGGGGGGCGGGGGGAGTGGGGGGGGGAAGGTGGAGTAGGTCGCTGAGTTTATATTTCCATTTTTCTCCGACTCAGGTTGGGGACCCAGGAGCAGAGGGAAGGGGTTCCTCCCTACCTCCCCTCCCTGGGACGTCGCCACTTTCTCCCAGTTTCTAGGCCGCGGCTCGCCGCCGCCGCCGCCGCAGCCTCCCTGCCTTCGCTGCCTCTGCCTCGCTGGCAGCCACGCTCCACTGAGTGAGGCATCCGCCTTCCGGAACCGGGAAAGCAGCGAGCCGGACCCAAACCGCCCTCCTCCCTTCCTTTTTCTCCCCACCCCCATTCCGTTCTTTTTACTAATATTTTTTGTATATCTTTTTATTGGCAATCCTTTTTTTTTTTTTTTTTTTCCTTTAGTCACCAGAAATCTCAGCGTCCAACGCCTGTTGGGTTGGATTCCTGCCTTAGGAAAGCCTTGATCCACATCCAGTCACTACAGCTGGGGCACTCAGAGAGAACCAGGAGGCCAGGCTCACCTCGTCCCTCGTCTTAGGAGATCAGCAGCAGCCCGGATGAATTAGCCCGGATTAATAAATACTCGGCCAGCACCCACCCACCAAGTTGCGCACATTCAATCCCTGCGTCTGTCTCTTGCTCTGTAACCGGCTGGGGGAAATGGGTGGGGGGGTGACAACACGGATCGCTCAGAGGTTATTTATTTTCCCTTCCACTCAATTCCTTCCTCCCCAAATCACGCCTGCAAGCTGCCTCCAGCCCGCGGGGGTCGACAGCGGCCCTTGAGCCCCCAGCCCCAATCCGCAGAGTTCGGCCTTCCCATTCATTATTGATCATATTTTATAAATCCAACGCCACACAATTTTTTCCACATTACTGAGAGCCGCCGGGAGGCCGTCAGATCATTGGCCGAGGAGATATCACGTGGGCCAAGGTCACGTGGTCCGGAGAGGAAAAAGGGGGTCCTTTTTGGTGTAAATCTGGACTCTAATTCTGTAATATATCAAGGAATCTCGTAAAACCGACACTAAAACGTCCCTGACTACAAATCATCCGGCCAAATTATGAGTTCATTGTATTATGCGAATGCTTTATTTTCTAAATATCCAGCCGCAAGTTCGGTTTTCGCTCCAGGAGCCTTTCCCGAACAAACTTCTTGCGCCTTTGCTTCCAACCCCCAGCGCCCGGGCTATGGAGCAGGTCCGGGCGCCCCGTTCTCCGCCTCCGTGCAGGGCCTGTACCCCGGCGGGGGGGGCATGGCGGGCCAGAGCGCGGCCGGTGTCTACGCGGCCGGCTACGGGCTCGAACCGAGTTCCTTCAACATGCACTGCGCGCCCTTTGAGCAGAACCTCTCCGGGGTGTGTCCGGGCGACCCCGCCAAGGCGGCTGGCGCCAAGGAGCAGAGGGACTCGGACTTGGCGGCCGAGAGTAACTTCCGGATCTACCCCTGGATGCGAAGCTCAGGTAACGCCGCGCACCCAGCGGTCCCGAGTCGCAACGTCCGGGCCATAGTCCCCGGAAGGCCCCCTTTCCCCGCAGGGCACCCCTCTCTGTGTCCAGGGTGCTCCTGGCTGCAGATCGGCCATTGCCGCGCTGGTTAAGTCTGGGCTGGGACCCCGCGCGCCGCCCCCACCCCCAGTTTTTGCTCGGTGCTCTCTGGCCCTGGCGGATCTCTTTTTGCAGACGCCACAGCGCTCAAAGCCCCCAACCCGCCCCCAACCCTTCCTCCGGGCCTTTTAGCTTTAAATATTTATCAGCAGCGCCGGCACGGGCTGGAGATGAGGCCGTTTGTCTTGCCTAGGAAGGCTGGGGTTTGCAGAGAATAGCCATTAGGGTCTCTCTCCTCTCCACCACCCCCCTTCCCTGTCTGAGAGCTCAGTTCTGGGTGTGTCCCCCCAGCCCTAGCCCGGATAAGATATGGAGGAGGGGGCCGTGGAGCTAAGCAGTTCTCCCCTCCCCCTTCCTTTCCAGCCAACCCCGCTCCCCGATTATTCCCATCAGGACAATTAGAGGTGGGCTCTAGAGGCCTGTCGGGAGGAGGGGGTATAGAAGAGCTGAGGACCCAGCCAGAGACACGGAGCCAGAGAGAGGTGAAGGGAGTTCGTCTGAGGCCCAGAGCCCTGAGTCTACTGACTGCTTCTGCCCCTGGTGGACTAAGCAGGGTGGGCTACAAGAGGCAAGGGCCTCATGAGAGCAGAGCTTTTCCAGGTGCCTTTGCTCCTGGGGAAACAGCCAAGCATGGAGGGATCACTCCAGAAGGATGACTTTCCTTTGGGGAGAGGGCTAGGACAATATGGAACCAACCCAAGACTACGGAGTCCGAGTCACCAGCGGCTGCTTTAGGGACCATAAGACACCAAGGCTTCCTCCAGGTCTCCTCCAAAGCCCCCTCACACATCCTTTTTTTTTTTTATTTCCTCAAGGCAGGTGGTTTTGGGGGGCAACTTCAAGGCTCAGAAGACCCAAGACTGTGGTCAGAGACTCTGAAACTCATCAGGGTTGGGGGTCATGAGCAACCCAGTTCTCACACCA
Organism: Peromyscus eremicus; assembly: GCF_949786415.1. Taxonomy (NCBI): domain Eukaryota; kingdom Metazoa; phylum Chordata; class Mammalia; order Rodentia; family Cricetidae; genus Peromyscus; species Peromyscus eremicus. The sequence goes on from NC_081423.1 coordinate 78,890,669, forward strand.
TGAGTATTGGTTTCAGGGCTTCTATTACCTACCCTGTGATTGAACTGACTTTCCAGTTGGTTTACCAGAGGCCCCCCCCCTTTCCCTCATAAACATTTCAGCTTAGCTTGTATTTGACTTGAAATTAAGGCCCTTAGCGCCCCCATCCCCTCTCCTTCCTAAGAGGGCTCATACCAGCAGCTCCCCAAAGTCTCCTCAGGTTCTGGGCCTAAGCTGGAAGTTCTCAGGTACCCTTCGGCCCCACCATAAGAATCTTCACCTTCCTCTTTCATCAAGGCCACGGATCTTCCTTTCTTCCCTGCAGTCCTGTAGGCCCAAAGATGGCTTCAGACAGTTAGGTTCTCTGGGCAGGAAGGCAGGCAGGTAGCCAGGCCTTGTTGATACTTCTGAGAGAGAATGTTAGAATGTAACTACGGTTAGACTAATAATTTTGAGGTCCAGGGAAATAAATTCCTGCCTCTTCCCCATTCCATGACAGGTTTGGGTGGGGACTACACCTTTGTTTCTTTTTTCTTTTCTTTTTTTCTTTTTTTCTTTTTTCCTCTCAGACCAGGCCTGAGACACTAAGATGGCTCCCAGAGCCCCTTACCTCAAAGTTCACCTGAAAGGGAAAGGTCAGACTTGGAGCCCCTGGCCCCAGAAAGTGACTGAGGATTAAATTGCCCCCATTCTATGCTAACCCCTTAGGAATAGAACCTTGGGGGATAGCAGCTGAGATCTACCTGGCTTTCAGAAGCTCCCAGCTGAGAAAACCACCCTTCGTGGATAATAGGACTATCTGGTGCGATGGGGCTGGCCTGTAAATCCAGTACTTGTAAACCCAACTATCAGAAGGGTTGCTACCAGATCGAAGCCACTCAGAGGCTACATAGCAAGACACCCCCCACCCAAAAGCAAAACAACTCCTGTGGACACACACGCACACAAATACACACATAGGAAAAGAAAGAAAATGTTTGCCTTGGGAAGCTTAGAAAATTTTCTACACATGGCAGAAAAAAATGAGTATCATGAAGTGTGGGATAGAATATGAAAAATGTTAATTTGGTTCCTGCAATGTGGTCTTTTTCTGCCCTCAGACCTCACTAGGAAGGAGATGGGAATTCTCTTGGTGTTTTTCACCCACTGATTTTTTTTTTTTTTTCTGTCTCTCTCTCCTAAATACTGTGAGTAGGGACTGACAGAAAGCGGGGCCGCCAGACCTACACTCGCTACCAGACCCTGGAGCTGGAGAAGGAGTTCCACTACAACCGCTACCTGACCCGGCGGCGGCGCATCGAGATCGCGCACGCGCTCTGCCTCACCGAAAGACAGATCAAGATCTGGTTTCAGAACCGGCGCATGAAGTGGAAAAAGGAGAACAAAACCTCAGGCCCGGGAGTCCCTGGCCAGGATAAGGCCGAGGCAGAGGAGGAGGAGGAAGAGTGAGGGACAGAGAAAGCAAAGAGGAAGAGAGAGAAGAGAAGGAGAACCCAATTCTGGAAACTGAAGCATGAAACTCAAATAAGGGGGAAAACTCTATTTAAATGAAGCAGTTTAAAAAAAAATAAGGAGAGGGGTGAAATTTGGGCTTCTCAACACTGTAAAAAATACTACCTATGGGAAAGTGTGTTGTCTGTTTTGTACAGTATGGGAAGGACGTTATCTACCTGCTCAGTGGCTTTCTGGAATGTGCCTCCCTTTTCTATGTTGCTAGTAAGGTCTTTGTAAAATCTTGCTGTTTTGTAAGCCCTCTTAGACGCTGTCTTTGTGGACTGTGGTTCCTTGCCTACCCCCATACTTCCCAGTAGCGACACTAAAAGGGCCTTAGGGAGCCTCGAGGACCCACTAGCTCCTGCGCCTGGTGCACTTGGCTGCTGATCCTGTCTCCTACCTGTTCCCATGAGCCTCTTTCTGTATATCTAAAGGATGGAGAATAAAACAGGATTAAAAATCAACAGATTCTGTACTTTCTGTCCCCCTGTGGCTGGGAGGGGATGAGGGTTGGCGGTGGGTGTCTCAGAGCCCTCAACTGGCCTCTTCTGTGTTCGGTTTGCTTTTATTTCCCACATGCCCCTGCCGTAGACACTGCCAACTAATGAACCCCAATCTCTCTCTCTCTCCCCCCTTTATACTTTCACTAAAACACACAATTCCCGTATTTACAAGCTGACAGTACACAAATGTATACACTGTTACAGTCACAAATAAACATAGACATCCATATATTCACAAACAGACATACAGTCTCTCACACAATCCCGGCTCCATGCCCAGAACACATGCGTTCACATTCACACACACTCACAAGTAAACACGCATTCACAGTCACTCACAGACACATTGACACACACCAGTGTACATTCACACATTGGATTCTAAACAGAGACTCACATTTGCCCCCAAGTAAATCCATCCATGAGACCATATGCTCAGTTACACACTCCCAAAACATAACAAAACCCCCCCAATTTAAAAGCTTCCAGTTTTACACGTGCTTTTTCTTATCCAGGCCTCTAAATGAGACTATGAAATCCGAGGCTGGTGTCCAGCCACAAATATTGTGATGAAATCCAAAATGGTAGGCCTTGAAAAAGACAAATGGAAAAGCGAGGGGTGAACACCCTATCCACCCCACCTCTGGAGCGGTTTGGGCAGAGGCCAGGATACCAAGGAGAGGCCTCTGGGCCCGCCCAGGGCAACCTCCTTGCCAGTGTGCTTAACAGCTTTCCGCTCGCTCACATTTTGGGTCAGCGTGATTTTTAAAAATTTTGTTTCAATTTATTTTTACTTTATGTCTTAAAATCTATTTCATTCTAAAGTCGCTAGGGCGATCCATATGAAACTTTAACACTGTACAAAAACCCGTCCCGGGAGCGAGAGCCGAGCGAGTTTACCGGGTTGGGGTGGCCGGGATGGTCGCAGTGAGCTTGGCGGCGCCCGCCGCAAGGGCTTCCTCTGCGTTGTTCAGCCTGCTCTTGAGTGCCGCCAACCTGGAACCTTCTGAGGGGCACACACGGAGGGGAGGGAGAAGAAAAAAAATAAAATTTAAAAAGGAGATTATTTTATTTTCTGCATTAGGTCACCAGAAGCCCAACATAAAATGTAGAGGTTTTGTTTTTGTTTTTGGAAACCTGGAAAAGCAGAGTGGGTTATTATTAATTTTTGCAAACTCTTGATTGCTGGACAAAACCCTCAACGACAGTGTCTTTACACCTAGACCTGCGGTGTTGATTTTTAATATTTATTCGTTTACAACCCCTCGATTGTTTAAAGAACACCATCTTAAACCGAAAGGGTTTGGTAAAGGTGGTTGGTTTGGGGGGGGGGGGCGGAGGGAGAAAGTATGCTTAATTTGAATTTGTAAGAAAAGGTCCTTAAAAACCTGCGGCTTCAGTTTGTAAGAAAAGGCTCTAAAAACCTGCGGCTTCCCCAGCACCGACCGCCCAACCCCTGGAGAGCACAGGGATTTCTCCTAGGGAACCTGGTCGGGAGAGCAGACGTTTAGGCGGGAGAGGCCGCGATCTGGCTTCTTCCTCCCCCCTGTTTCTGGGGTGCTGGGGTGGAGAATCTGCTTGTTAGACTAATCAGGTTTGGCCCCCATCCAGGACACCTTCCCTCCAGAGGCAAAAACTAGACCCTGAGGGCCGACGCCCCCCCCCCCCACCTGCGAGCCTCACAGGTGGGGGAATCCCACAGTCTCTAAGGTTAGGAATGGGGGCGGGTGCTCCGAGCGGGAGAGGGGGTATGGGAGCTTCCTTTTTACCACGACGCAGATAGCAGCATCCGACGCCGGCTGCTGCTCCTGCCTCACCTTCCTATTGCCTCAGAACAGTTCCACGTGGAAGATTTGGGGGGGATTTTTACTATAAAAGACAGGCAGAGCTCTTGAGGAAAATGTGGAGGTTCCAGAGGAAACCCCGGTTCTAGCTGGACCTCTCTGGCTTCTCCACCCTGAATTCTTGCACCCCAAATCTCACCCCGTCTCAGATTGGGGTTTCCCTAAAAAGAGAAGGGGAAGAAAAGAAGATGGCGACTGAGAAAAGGGTTGCTGGTGGAGCAGCCATGAAGAAATGCAATAAATTCCTTGTTGTTTTATGAAAATTTACAACTTTGTGATAGAAGTTTATGAGTGGTTGAATCCAGCGATTGGCCGGCGCCGGTCATGTGGCCGGGCGATCGTGAACATGAACTTTTTATCATCTCCCTGGTGGTTATAATGCAGCATTCTTTTGGACACCACACCTAGGTCGGAGCACTGTCGTCCTTCAGGGCTCCAGCCTCTTGATATTTTTATACCTCAATATCAGTTCGATAGAGCAAAAGAGAGAGAGGAAGAGAGAGGGGGGAGAGGAGAGAAGAGAGAGTGAGCGAGGGAAGGCGGGGTGGGAATCACACAAAAGAGAGAACCAAAAATAATTTTGATTCCTAAGTTAATTTGCTCGCTGATCTGGGATTTTTAGTCATCATGAAGGGTAAATGGACAATCTGCCCAGGACTGAAGCTTGATACCATTTTTCAAAGCCAGAACTTACTCCATTTTCTATGCAAATGTCAGAAAAGCGAAACAACCTCTCTCTCAAGTCTGAGAGGGGGAAACGACGGCTCTCAGGTTGGGACAATATTATCTGGAAGCTGAAGAAGAAACCGAACGCTCCTTTTTCCCTCCCTCCCCACCCATTTGAATCCGGAGAAGGGAAAAAACCCCAAGTTCTGCAAAGGTAAGGGAGATTCTACAATTCTTATTCTTTTGCATCGGTTTTTGGAGGGGGTGGGGCATGGGTTTTTCTCCCCCCTCCCCCTATCCCAAGACCGGGTTGAACCCCACCTCTGGGCGATGCTGGGAGAAGCTTCCCAGGAAATTCTGTGGTAAAGAGAGGGGTGGCTGCTTCCTGGAGGGGGAGCCGCTGCAGGGAAGGTGCGGGGGGGGGGGGGGGGAGGAACGGAAAGGGGCCTCGGAGGCCAGTTTTCTGTTGCCTTTTTAGCTGGGAGAGAGCTCCAGCCAGGGGGGCTGCGAAAGAGAGGGTGGGGGTGTCTGGGCTGCAGCCGAGCTGGCCAGTCGCTCTGTCCCTGGTGGGGTTTGTGCTCACCTCCCTCCATCTCTCCCCGTTCCTGGCCTCCCCCGATTGCCCCCATGCGGTTCTCTTGCCCAGGGTGGGTAACGGCGATTTCCTGGCTGCATTGGCACGGGGCGGTGGCGCTGAGGGACATCCTGGTCTCAGTAGGGCCTGGAATCTCCGCAGAGGCCAGCCGAGGGCAAGGAGGCGGCTAGAGTGACATAAAAAAGAACAGTTCACAGAGAAATGTTCGCTATCTTCCCTCGGAGACGTTTCTGAAATTAAAGGGTTGTGGGTGAAGGAACCCAAAGCGAGGGAGACTCCCCAGGAAGCTAGCCGAGGAACGCCCAGGTCTCTTGCTACCCCCGCCGCCTGCCCGAGGGAGCCTCGTCTGCAGGGAAAGAGTTGTGTGGTTTTTCATGCGGTATGTTAAAGTCTGTCGGTCTGTGTGTTGGTAGATCTGTTGCTTGTGTTTTGAATCGGTATAGGATGTGTGGATTTTGGTGGAGAAAATCGCATATCTGATATGGAAGCATTTCAAACTTTCCTGGATTCAAATGTGGTGGTTGTGAAATGATTTTAGCATGCTGTTTCTGGCTTATACACAAAAAAATAAATTTGGTGTGTGTGTGTGTGTGTGTGTGTGTGTGTGTGTGTGTGTGTGTGTTGGGGGGCAAGGAACACAAAACAAAAAGGAAACTTAACTAGAAAATCCAATGGTGTGTGCTAAAAAAGCCTCCGGAGGCTGAGTCCAGAGCTAAGTCCTCCCGTCTCGTCTCGCACCGCCCAATTTTGTTCCCTAGCTTCCTGGGGGTGGGGGAGGGGGAAGAGCTGCTGAATATGAGACAGATTCTTGAAGAAGCTCTTAGGGTTCAGGCCAGCTGGTGAGGGCTAAGAAATGGGGTGAAGGATCTCGAGGGAAGCTATACTCAGAGAGATGCGTCACTTTGGGCACGAAGGGCAGGAGACATTGTGATTTAGTTTGGTTTGCATGAACAGAGATCGACTGCCTTTCTGTTTCTTAAAAGCCTGCAGGTCGTTCAGGCTCAGGCTTCTGGTTGTCTAGGATTTTAGGATCCTGGGGCAAATGTGTGGCTGGTTTGGTCTCCAGAGCCATTAGGAAAAGGAAACTCAGCCACTTGTGGCACAGGACTGGGGCTCCCTGGGGGGCCAGATAAACAGCTCTAGACACAGGCCTGGACTTGGGCTCACTGAAACACATCGGCTTCTTAGCAAGAGGAATTCGTCGCTAGCACCTAGGACGCTCGGACCCTATTCGCGACGGGAAAAATCCCCCCAAACCCAGTCAAAGTAAAGGTCTTTTCCCCCTCTAGTCTTGGTGGATTATAAATCGTCCCTTAGACAATTTCCTCTGACCCAAATTATGCAGTTTGCTGCCATCTACCGTCCGTTCGGGGACAGGCGGCTTCGGCACAGCTAGCCACTCGACACTCCCCAACCCCTGCGGGTTTGCTTGGAGCCCGGGGCCCCGCGGTTCGGTTCGGTGGGATTCCGGCCCATGCTGATGCTCTCTACGGCATCTCAAGTCCCCGGGTGGAGATTAGAAAACGGAACGAGTCTCTTGTCACGTTCTCCTCAACCTTCTCCCATCTCCTGCAGAGATCCCAGCCACAAACCTGGAGGCTGGCAGAGGAAGAGGCAGATGTCGAGAGAGGAGTAATACTATAACCCACGGACAGGGGGTACTGAACCAAAGGGTTAAGGGTTCAGACCCACGACCCCCACCACCACCTAAGACACGAGACAGGATTGGGCCACTGGAGAGATGTGAGGCCAAAATCTGTTCAAGGTTTATTTAGTTTTCTTCTCAGCCAAAGGAGGGGGGGCCAGTCATGGGAGGCGCCGAGCAGGCAGGTTCCACTCGGTTGTGAAAAGACAAATCCAGTCTGTGTTCTTCCAGTTGGTTTGTGGGTCTTGCCAATTCCTAAGCTGGTGAGCCCGTGGTGAAGGAGTTGAACTGAGTTTTCTGGAAACGGTTGGTGTCTGCAAGTGAGTGTTGGTCCCCTCCCCCATTCTCGATCGTTTCAAGCGAAATCGACGCAAAAAAAAAAAAAAATGCTTTGGTGGAAAATCGGGAGTGAAGAGAAAGCATCAAAGAACCAAAACCTCTGTAATTTCCGATCCTGTGGGGACCCCTCACACCCGGTTAACGGAACCGCTTTCCCAGAAGGGGGTGGCGAGGGCAGGGTGCGCGCCTCCTCCGCCTCGGCATTGGAGTCTTGGCCCTGGTCTCACCGGTTACTGATTAGCTCGGGCTTTCAAGCTGCAAGAGGAAGCGCAGGCTGCCCCTTTCAAGGTGCGGTGGCCCCCGTTCCTGGGCGGGGGCTCCAGGAAATTGCCTGCCGTGCCAGGCTGGCCAAAGTGGTACTAAGGTCTGGCTGGGAGCTGTGGGTCTAGAGGCCGTGTAGTGCTGGGGGCACCTCCCCCTCCACCCCCGCCCTAGACAACTCTAGAGTCTGAGCCTCTCTCTGAAGCAGATCTTTAAGCTTTTCCCCCTTCTGCTTCGAGAGAGTGACTTTCTGGCAGCTTCAGGCTTAGTGAGTCGCTCTGCGGGAGGCCCCGAGGGATCTGGCAGGCAGGTCTGAGGCCCTCCTAAATTTTTTTCCTTTGAGCAATCAGAAGGAAATGTAGGCAAGGGAAATCAAGCTACTACAGAGGCTTGAAACACTTCGGGGGCTCTTAGGGTAAGGGTGAACCCGGAGGAGTGAAGGCCCTCCCACTACTCCTAGAAGATCAGAGAGGATGCCGCTCATTTGCATAATGGAAATGAGGTCTTTGTACCTCGATTTGGACTAGTCGATTTTAGGGCAGGGTGTCCAAGCAAAGAGCCTCTTTCCAGTCTGTGGGAGCCACTACATTGCCCCACTGGGGAACATTTCAGACAACCAGAATCCAGGAGGAGAATTGGGTTTGAGAGGTTTTCATCCGCCCCACCCCAGGTGCAGTTGGGGGTGGGATAGGAGAAGGTTCCTACTATCCAAGGAGCTGGGAGGGAAGAGCTTTGTATCTTCGAGGACATAGGAAGCCTAGCTAATGTCTCACCTCCTCCTCGTACAGGCAAATGCCATTCCTAAAACCATCACCTTCTGGAGATTTTCACTCCTGAGCTGCACATGACTTAGGCAACATTTCTCTGGGAGCTGGAATGTGCGTGCTTACCCACGGGACTGCAGACTCAAAGCACAGAAAATCACAATTATAAATCCTGCCTGTGGGGTATCAGGACAATCCCTGTGCTGTGTACTCAAGACTCGGTATATATTTACATCCCTCTCCCAGTGAGTTGAGGGGGCGACAATCCTCACAGAGAACTGGCTGATGCCTGCTTTGTATTTACATATTTCCCAGTGGAGACAGACAAACTGAGGTGGATGGAACCACAGACAGATCAGTAGAGATCTGGCTCCAGAAACCAGGCGGTCTCTGGCCCAGCTCTGCCTGCCTGCCTTTTTTCCCAAACAAACGGATCAGATGAATAAACGCTCATAAATACCTCTGGGCTTAGATAAGAGCGATGAGGCGCTATTTCCTTTCATGCTCGACTCCAGGCGCCCTGGTCCTGCCCATAGTGGCTCCATCTCCAGACAGGCAACCTGCAGAGGTGAGGTTAATTTGGAGGCTGCTACTCTAAAGGATAAAGCAATTATTTTCCTGCCTTTATCACAGGGGCAGTCCTCCTCTCTCACCTCCTCTTACTTTTCTTTTTTCTTTTTTTCTTTTCTTTTTTTAACATGGGCAATTATACCATCTTTCCTATGATGAGGACATTGTGACCAGGGAGCAGGGCTGAGGCCCAAGGCCCATCCTCAGTGGCAAGATGGGGGTGTGTGTAAATATTCTTTTGCATCCTGTTCCCTTGCTGAAACAGCCCCTATTCCTCTCTCAGCATAGGCCCAGCCGTTTCTAGATAGGAGTATTTCTGCTTTCTGCATCATTAAGGAGGTCTGAGATTCTTTTAACACCCCCCCCCCCATGGATTAAGGCTAAGAGAGACACCCAGGGATGGCCATTATGCCACAAAAGAACAGCCTAGCAGTAGCTTTGAGTTCAAAGAGCTTCAGAGGCCACTTTGCAGCCTCACCCTTGATCACCCATCCTCGGCCCTTTCCTATTATCAGTGGACAGAGCTGGACCACAAAAAGGAGCCCCAAGAACAAGGCAGAGGTGGGTCAGCCTGGCCTGGCCTGGCCTCCGACATCATCTTATGACCCCGTCCTCCCTATGTTCAGGTTGGAAGGGAAGGTGTTACTTTAAACTGTCTGGCCTGTGTGCGCATATTAGAATGTTAGAAATACAGTCCCTCAGCTGGGGAATATCTGTGCTCATTTTCTTTGGATGAAAGAGGAAGCGAGCATAGACCCAGCCTTTCATTTCCAAGTTCTCACAGCGGCAAAGCAGGTGATACAGACATGGGGCATGGGAAGGGGGCCTGAAGAGGGGCTGAGGGACCGACAGGAGAGCCGGAGTGAGCATGCCAGGGGACGATTAAAGGTGGTTACTGAGTCCCTAGGAAGACCTAGCAGCCTTCCTTCTTTACAAAACTAAATCTAAACCACGTCTTGGGAGGGGGTTTCAAAGGGAATTGACCATTTATAGAGAGAGCAAGGGAAAAAGAGAAGGTACTTTTCAATGTGCTCTTCTCCAATCTGAAGACTCACTTTTTTTTTTTTTTTTTTTCAAAATAGGGTTTCTTTGAGTAGCCTTAGCTGTCCTGGAACTCCAAGTGCTGGGGGGTTAAAGGCGTGCTCCACGACCACCCACTCATCTACTCACATTTCTAAGAGGGCAATTTCTTCCCCTTATCTAGATTTACTGGAACATCCTTGATGCTAAAGCTCTGTAGCCAGGGATTATTCTTACATCAGTTGGGGTGGGGGCTAAGTACGGATTGAGTGGAGATAAGTGGAGATAAGGCAGAATAAGATGCAAAGCCACACAGGCTGGGCTGCCCCTTACTCCTTTACTCTGTATCATCAAATTTAGGGATTGTAGGTTTCTTTCTCCAGGGCCCTATTCCCAGTCAAGACTGCAATCGGGAGGCTGAGCTGTCTTGAGCTTAAGGACCCGGTTGCCAGAAGCTCCTAGCCTAGTGGAGCAGTCTGAGGCTCACATAACCCTGACATTTCCTTCTTCTGGGTCTTCTAGGCAAAGGGATCTGGCTCGCCCCTCTAGCCTTGAGAGTTGTGGAGAAGCAGGGATGTGATAAACCTAAGCTTGCAAAGCGGAGAGACAGACCTGATAAGCAGGACAAACGGTTTTCCAAACCTGCGAAGGAGGATGTTTCTTCTTCCCCTGTTTCTAAAATGAAGCAAATTAGCGTACAACTTCGTTCCCTCTTTACCAGCACAAAACCCTAGAAACAGACCTTCCCCCCTTCCTTCTCTCTCAACGAGATTTGCGGGCATTTACCCAGCCCTCCTTTGAGGGAAGGGGCCCATGCAACGCAGGGGTTAACTTTTCTGAAAACACAATTAACTTTTCCCTATTTCTGCGTGGAGTGGGGGGGGGTGTATTTATTTCATCACTAGGGAATGGGGTGATCTCCATCCAAATGTTCCCTCCTCCCTCAAAAGCACAGACGTCTCTTTCGCAGATCCTACGTAGGTGGAAGAGAGAGGAGAGAGAGAGAGAGAGAGAGAGAGAGAGAGAGAGAGAGAGAGAGAGAGAGAGAGAGAGAGGAGGGGGAAAAGGTTGATAGGTTTGTGCGCGGGTCCCTCGTGCAGGCTGCGCTCCTCCTGGGTGCTATTTGACAATTCCTGCCTCTGCCATTGGTCAGTGTTGGATCAGATGGTTGTATTTCCTTCTGGCCCTCACTGGCACCTCGCCATCCCCCCTCAGCTAAAACCCAATCTCGGCTATACTACTAATAGGCGCGGCGCTCGGACTATAAAACACAACAAATCATAAACCCGGCGGAGCAGCAGCGGTCGCGCGCGCCTCCCCTCCCGATGAGTTCCTATTTCGTGAACTCCACCTTCCCCGTCACTCTGGCCAGCGGGCAGGAGTCCTTCCTGGGCCAGCTGCCGCTCTACTCATCCGGTTATGCGGACCCGCTGCGGCACTACCCCGCGCCATACGGGCCGGGACCGGGCCAGGACAAGGGCTTTGCGGCATCCTCCTATTACCCACCAGCCGGCGGCGGCTACGGCCGGGCGGCGCCCTGCGACTACGGGCCGGCGCCTGCCTTCTACCGGGAGAAGGACGCGGCCTGCGCCCTCTCCGGCGCTGACGAGCCGCCCCCGTTCCATCCCGAGCCGCGGAAGTCCGACTGCGCACAGGACAAGAGCGTGTTCGGAGAGACCGAAGAGCAGAAGTGCTCCACGCCAGTCTACCCGTGGATGCAACGCATGAATTCGTGCAACAGTGAGTGAGACTTCCTGCTGTCCCGAGCCGGGGGGGGGGGGGGGGCATGCAAGAAGGCAGACCTAGCGAGTGTCCCCACCCCAGCCCGTTCTCCCACTGGGAACTAGTGGAGGAACTAGGTGGATATCTCAGGAGACAGGGCAAGATTGGGTCCCTGCCTCCAGATCGGTTCCCTTGCCCGCAGAAGTTGCAAAGTTTGCAAAGTCCCAGCTGCACAGTAAGGCAGGGGGAGTAAGTGGGCTTTCTGAGAGAGACAGGCCTGGCCTAGGACTGCTGACCAGGAAGAGGACAGGGGACTCAGTTTCTGGTTTTGCTTTCCTCTGTGTCCTTCCCCTCTCTTATCCGGATCTGCCCGGGTCCCCATCCACCCACCCAAAGACCACTCCATTAAAAACAAGAGTGCGTCATGAAGTGGGGGAGTGGGGTGGCATGACGCCGGCAAGGGCAAGTTTACTGGGTCCTGGACGTGTGTGTGTGTGTGTGGGGGGGGCACTGGGGATCGGTAAGACACCCGGAAAGGGCTGGTAGTCTGAGGAAGGAAGAATAAGAGGGGACAGGCGGAGGGAGTGAGAGGGACAGGCCGGCGCCTGGGTCTCAGGTTGGATTATCTGTCGGCTTCAAGTCCCAATTGATGTCCATTAGCAGGACACGAAAGTGAGGAGCTGTTAATGCGGACTATGGATCGATCCACGTCATTATGGATTAAGGGCCAGAATCTATCATCGAGTGGGGTAGGGAGAGCTGGATGGATAGAAAGAAAAGGAAAGAAAAACACAGCTAGTAGGAGACGCACCTGGCCAGTCCCTCCCCCTAAGCTCAGGTGGGAGTCCAACGGCCCCTCCCCTCCCCCACCGAAAGTCTAGACAGAAAGAAAGCGCAGGCCTAGGAGTCCAGGAGGGAATCTGGAGGGGGCGCTGGAGGAGTGGGAAAGGGGGACCAGGGAATGGGAGAAGGGAAAGAGGACCAGCTAGCATTACGTTTGAGGGCTGAGTGGGGGAGGGGCCTGTGGGCTTGGTGTGGTCACCCCAGGCCTCAGTTTCTCCTCTCTGCGTAACAGGTTCTTCATTTGGGCCCAGCGGTCGGCGAGGCCGCCAGACCTACACGCGCTACCAGACCCTGGAGCTGGAGAAGGAGTTCCACTACAACCGCTACCTGACCCGGCGGCGGCGCATCGAGATCGCGCACGCCCTGTGCCTGACCGAGCGGCAGATCAAGATCTGGTTTCAGAACCGGCGCATGAAGTGGAAAAAGGAGAGCAAACTGCTCAGTGCGTCTCAGCTCAGTGCGGAGGAGGAGGAAGAAAAACCAGCCGAGTGAAGTGCTGAGAAGGGAGGGGGGACGCGAAGGGAGAGGCCTGGAGGGGAACCGAGGGCACCCGAAAGCCCCAGAAGGCTCTGCGGTCGGGGGAGTCTGGGGACTCGCTCTGCGGCGCAAGGCGGGCGGGGCCCAGCTCTCTCCTGGACGTCCCCCCCCCGCAGAGCTCTTCCTGGGCGCTTGGAGGCTGCCCACCCAGCACCCCAGCGCCTCCTCCCTCCCCGAAGAACCCACCTTGGCCTCATCAGGCTCCCTGGTGAGAACTGAGAATCGGACTCACTTGATGTCTCCCGGAAGCAGAGCAGAATGCTCGTGTCCTTGTCGAGTCTCATTTCGTCCATGTCCCCCCGTGCACGGTTCAATGGTAGATTCGCTGTCCCCTCAGCGGGGACCTGAAAGACTCCCTGACCCCAGACTTGTCTCTCCTACCCCCTCCCCAAAACCACTGGAAGGAGCACATACTACCTAGAAGTAAGAAGAGGAGCCTCAGAAGAAAACAAAGTTCTATTTTATTAATTTTCTATGTGTTGTGTTTGTAGTCTTGTCTTAGCTCTGGACGTGAAATACTTCGGTAATAATATTAATATTATTAATAATGATTATGATGATGATGATAATAATAAAGATGTGAAAACTCGCAGCTCAATCACATCCAATCCTTCCCTGCCATTTTTTTTTTCCCACTCCATAGTCCCAGCCACCCTGTCACCCCTGAGCCTGAACAGCAAAGGCAAGAACCGTGGTCCGCCTCAGGGCCTTTCCAGCCACCAGACTCAATTCGGGAGTTACAGTTGAGATAAAAGCAGGAGCCAAAAGCAGAGGCCAGCGATCGGTCCCCCCAGGCCCCAGTGCCTCCCTCTTGCTAAATCCACAATCGCCTTCTCCCATTCAGACTTGGGGGATGGAGGGAAGCCTTTTCCTTCTTGTTCTCTAAGCTCGCCTAGGTTTATGAGACTCTGGAGGGATGCCACTTGAGGCCTCCTAGCCCAGAGCCCTGGAGAGACCTAGCTGGGCGGGTCTGGGCGCCTCTGCCGCGTTTCTCTGTCTTCTGCTAGCCAAGGCCCCTGGCCTTTGGCCCGCCCACATGGCTGTATCTGCCGGTCTTGGCCCTCGGCTCCCCGGCCTATTGCTCCCGAGACTGAAAAATGAGGCCACTGGGCATCTCTCCACAGTTCGTATACAGGCTCCAGGGTGCCCCTTCCCATATTAAGTAGGAGCTCGGTGGCAAGGGAGAGAATGAGAACCCGGGAGCAGGAGACCGCAAGGGCCCGACTTTATCTGGCTCTTTGGAGACCTGAGGGCACCAGGCCAGGTGATGAGGCATTTGGTCTCATCTTCTCTACCCAAAACGGCTTATCCTCTCTCTACCTCCACCCACACCCAAGCTGCAAGCTCCAGGCTCCGTTTTCTTTTTTTCCTCCTCCCTCTCTCCCCCCCCCCGTTTTTTTTATTTTTAAAGTAAATAGCCGCCTGGCAGAAGGGCCCAGCTGCCGAGATCTCTGGCCGCCCAGCGGGCTCAGCAAGGGGCCGCCGGTCTTCCGAACCCCTTCCCAGGAAGGCTGAAAGGCGGATGAGCAAATTCTCCAACTGTTAGCCACCAGCGACACAAGGCTTCGGATCTGGCCTCCGAATGCGATACCTGGCATCTGGTGAGATTGTTAAGGGGTTCTATTTTATCCCCAAACTCTCACATATGAGTTACCACCAAATCTAAACCGCCTAGGCGGTGGCCGCTCTGGTCTTGGCCGCTTTCGGCTGCCTGTTCCCGGCTGTGTTCCTCTTCTAGGGTCCCTTATCCAGCTCGGTGCCTAGGCCTAAGGATGCGAGGGCAGGAGCAGAATTTCAAACTTCTCAAGGGCCCGGGAGAACGAAGAGCTTCTCCGCCTCTTCCAGCCTCCTGCCCAGCCCCGCGGCTCTCTGGTGCTGTGGACCTGCCACCAAAGCCTCCTCGCCAGGAAGGAGGCCTGGTTGAGCTAACGGAGATAACTCGGAATAATTGTTTTTCACACACAACTTCTAGCCCTTCCCCCCATTTCCTTACCCAACTTTGGGACTGGCAAAGCTCAAGGAGGGAAGGTCAGGCAACTAAATCCTTGATCACACTCTCCAGAGTTAAAATAATAGTAATAATAATAAGTGATGATGATAACAATGTCAGAGAGAAGGACATAAATCGAGGAAATAACCGCGCTCTAGCAAAGTGGGCAAAAGACTGAAACCTATCTTCCTAAAGGTTCAACCCTGCGGGTGAGCCGCGGCCCGGGTTTCTGTCTTGCCTAGCTGTTGCACAGAGCCAGCTGGGAAGCTGCGACGCCGCCATGGCGGCCTGCTGCCCGCGCTCCCGTCAATCGCCGGGAGGTGGCGCGCTCTGCTCAGAGGCCAACGCCAACCTTCTCCCTGTTTCTCCCCCGTCTCTCCTTCTCCCCCCCCCTCTCGGAGGCTCGCATTGAATCGGCCCTAACGATTCTCGGATCGTCATTATTTGTAACCATAGAGCATGAATTACCTCTTGAGGTCATCAGCGAGAATTTACGACTGGTCAACAAAAGCACGTGATTCCCTAACGCCCCCCCATCCCCCTTCCAACCCCCCCCATATTTGGCCGCATACATAGCAAAACGAAGTACAGTGCATCGCTATAATTCATTAATACATCATAAATCGTGAAGCACAGGGTTATAACGACCACGATCCACAAATCAAGCCCTCCAAAATCACCCAAATGAGCTCGTACTTTGTAAACTCCTTCTCGGGGCGTTATCCAAATGGCCCGGACTATCAGTTGCTAAATTATGGCAGTGGCAGCTCTCTGAGCGGCTCTTACAGGGATCCCGCTGCCATGCACACCGGCTCTTACGGCTACAATTACAATGGGATGGATCTCAGCGTCAACCGCTCCTCGGCCTCCTCCAGCCACTTTGGGGCGGTGGGCGAGAGCTCGCGCGCCTTCCCCGCGTCAGCCCAGGAGCCCCGCTTCAGGCAGGCGACGTCCAGCTGCTCCCTGTCCTCGCCCGAGTCCCTGCCCTGCACCAACGGCGACAGCCACAGCGCCAAGCCCGCTGCTTCGTCCCCTTCCGACCAGGCGACCCCAGCCAGCTCCAGCGCCAATTTCACCGAAATAGACGAGGCCAGCGCATCCTCGGAGCCTGAGGAAGCGGCAAGCCAGCTAAGCAGCCCGAGCCTGGCCCGGGCACAGCCAGAGCCCATGGCCACCACTACAGCCGCGCCCGAGGGGCAGACTCCACAGATATTCCCCTGGATGAGGAAGCTTCACATCAGCCACGGTAATTCTCCATCTCTTTTTTGTCCTCTCCGCATCCCTGCCCTGTGTTGGGGGTGGGTGGGGGTGAGGAAAGCTTGACTTTACCTCAAATATAGATCCACCCCCCCCCAAGAGGAAGAAGTGTCCGAAAGGGTCCCCACAGCCCCTTACACAGAGCCAAACAGGGTCTTTTGCTGGGGGTGGACATTTTCAAAAACAATTTGTTGCCAGGCTCGGCTCAGGTTTTATTTACCCAGCCAGTCACCGGCTTTAGGATGAAAGATGGGATTTGTGTATTGTGGGGAAGGGTCTTGTTTATTCCTGAAATTCTGAGACTGCTGCCAGCAGAGGAGGAATGGGCTGTAAACGGAGCTTTCCAGGGTAAAAGTGGAGCGGCTCTCCTCCCTTCCGGGGGCTAACGGCCGCCTGAAGCCAGCCTAGGGTGAGGCACTGGGAAGGAGCAAGAGACAAAGCGGGGGAACATTCACTATCACCAGAAGTGGGGGCTGCTGGAGAAGGGGACCAAGAAATAGAGGCTGGATGCGGGCACCTGGAGTGAGGAGGATTGGAGCTGGGTGGTGAGCTGGGTGCTGGGGACGCCTGGGTCCTGCTCCCCGCCCCCTCCCACTCGGTGCCCCCTCCTTTAACCGGAATAACGTTGCCTCCGGGGCTCTTCTCTGACTGCTCTAGATATGACTGGGCCAGACGGGAAAAGGGCCCGGACCGCGTACACTCGCTACCAGACCCTGGAGCTGGAGAAGGAATTCCACTTCAATCGCTACCTGACCAGGCGACGACGCATCGAGATCGCCCACGCGCTCTGCCTGTCCGAGCGTCAGATCAAAATCTGGTTCCAGAACCGTCGCATGAAGTGGAAGAAAGACAACAAACTGAAAAGTATGAGCCTGGCTACAGCCGGCAGCGCCTTCCAACCATGAGCCCATCCGGAGGAGCCCTGGGCGGCCCAAGAGCCTGCACCACCCCCAGCCCGACCCTTCCAATCCTCCCCGCACTGCCGCAGCCCGCTGGGGACCTGTTCCCACGAGCCTGTCTCGCCCCAGCCTTGTATTACAATTTTTCGTTTGGTCTTAGGTCTTCCCATGGCTCCCTCTCTCCTGGACTGGTTATCTTGTTATTATTGTTAATAATAATAATTATTATTATTATTTCCCCTCCACGCTCCCCACTTCCCTCGGCTCGCCCCCAATTGCCAGTGTTTCTGAATGTCCTCGTGTCTGTGGGTGCACCCCTCCCCCCAGGAAAAAGAAAAAAGAAAAAGAAACTCGCATGTTTAATGTGACTTCCCTGCCCCTGTCTGTGTTCTAACTTATTTATAAAAGGATGAGGGCTGTATTTTGAGTTTCAGCTGGAAACTTCCATAAGGGGCAGCAGTTGAGGTTGGGTAGTGCTGGGCCCAGCTGAGCTGGCCTGAGAAATGGAGTCTCTGTGATTGTGTCTCTTTTCACCCACCTCATCCTCCTCAGCTCCCACTCCCTAGGCCCAGGTCTCCCAGGGGCTTGTTCCTGGGGTGGGAAGGGGCCAGGGAAGGACCAAAGTGTGGATGTTGGGGAGGAAAAGAGAGTCCAGCCGGCTGCTGCCTGGTAGGCCACACAAGGCCTCCTCTAGGAGTGTATGACATCAGAAATAACCCTCAGCGTAAAATGTCTTGTGATTTTTTTCTCTGTGAATCTGTGGGTCTGGCTAGAAGGCCCAAAGCTTGTAAATATGGGTTATAGTCTGGGTCAGGCCCATCACTTCCTTCCTTATCCATTTCCAAGACCATTTGTGCTAAGCAGGTGCTGCTGTGCTACTGCTCCGTGTGGAATCTGTCTTGGCCAGGCCTGTCTCAGTGGTTAGCTTTTGGTATGTGTGTAGCTTTCCTTGAAGTCAAATAAATGTCTCCCCCACTCCATTGCCCTTCCACTTGTCTTTTATCCGAGGGTCTGCATCTTTGACCACTGGGCACAAACTATCCTAAGACCATCCTCCATAAACCTAGGACACAGAGAAGGGAAAATAGGGTGCCCACCAGAAACGCCTTGAAGCCAACTAAATCCCTAGCTTGGGCCAGGAGACAGGCCTTCCTGCCTGGGGCGCTGAGAGGCCCAGGAACTTCAGATGGGCCTTAGCTGAAGTTCATCCTGACTTCCCTCCAGCTGGGTGGCAAAGCCTCTGGGGTGGGGGGGAACAGTCCAGGAAGAGTTATTTGTGCCTAAGTCCTGAGCAGTAAGGCTCCTGATCTTTTGAGGCTGGTAAAGGCCTGCCCAGATGCCCTGTCTCCTGTTCCAAACCCCAGTTCAGCTCTGCCACCCACTAAAGAAAAAAAAAAAAAAAAAGAAAGAAAAAAGCTCAATTTCAAAGGTTTCCTTCAAAGTTTGGTCTTCTCTGCACTTTCAAGGGGTCCTCCTCTCCAGGGGTCCCGACTGACCTTCCCCTCTTGGTTGGGGTTCTTCCTGAAAGACCCCTGGTTCCCCCTCCAGCCTGGTTCAGGACCAGGGCCCAGTCTTCCTCCATCCAGTTCAGCCTCCACCCTGAGCATAAGAGTCAAGTCTGGACACTTACCCGGTCAATCCCTTCCAGCTGGGCCCAACTTCTTACAGGACCTGGGGGGAGGGGGAGCCGGTGAGGAGATGGAGAGGGTCTTGGAGGGTGTATTGGGCCCTCCTTCCCTCTCACCCCATGACTTTGTCCCCCTTTACCGAGAGCAAACTATCCCAAAAGTCGCTATGACATTTAGATGTCAAATGGATAGGGGTTTTATCTCGAAGTTAGATCGTAAAAATCGCCGAGAAGTCAGACAGATACCCCTCACTGGCTCGAGAAAGTCACGTGAGGTCCATAAAGTTAGTTTTATGGTTTTGGGGAGTTGACACCGCGCGGTATATTTCACATTCTCCAGAATGTTAAGTGACACTTTAACTGCTCACTGTGGTGGGGAAGGGGGCAGAGGTAGGTGAGCGCTCTGTGAGCTTGGAGCAGCCGGAAAAGCCCAGGAAGGCAGTGGCCAGAGCCCAGGCCCAGTGCTCCACGGTAAGTCGCTTCCAGCTTTCGATTTCTCCCCTTGCAGTTTTGGGGCTTGGGATGGGAGGAGAAAATCTTGTTTCCAGTTGGGCTGTAGAATGATACAGGGGGAATTTAACAGCTTTTTTTTTTTTTATACCCAGTTCTGAGGTGCCTACAGTGAGGGCTCAGTTCTGTAAAGCTGCAATGATGGGAAGTGTCTGTTGCTTCTTTGCAGAGCACAGGACTCTGTGGAGAAAGGGGGTCATGTGGGATCCATGTTCCTTCAATATCTTTGGAAATTAGGGGCCAAGAAGGAGGGAATATGAACAGCTGGAATAAAGCTTGGGTGTGGCAGAGGGGTGTTTCTCTGTTGGCTATCTGCATGTAGATCTCCTCTTAACCCCCAGGAAAGAAACATGATCAGATTTGTTCATCTGAGATGTGTTGGGGGCACCCGGCGGGCACTTTTACCTGGATTTACTTGAGAGAAAGGACCAGGGAAAGGCGGCTGCTGTGGGCCACCTTATCCTGAATGCTCTCTGGGTTTTGGATGTCTGTTCCCCCATAAAAGCATCCCCTAGCACTCCCTGTGATCCCCTCAGGGTTATCTAGAGTGGGAGAGCTCAGTGTTTTCACAGCCACCTCCAGCTTGTTGGTCTCCATTTGATTTCTTTTGCTGGTTTCTGAGAAGGAGGTTGAGTCAAAAGGAGGAGCAGACAGAGGGGCTCATAGCCTTTAGTTCCAAACCTAAATTTTGACCAGGGATGGGAAAGAACAGAGCTTCTGTCCAGGTCTGGAGGACATAGGTATGTCTAACTGGTCTGTCACAAACACAACCTGCCCAGGAACATAGGTCCCCAAAGGTGCTATCTTTTCTCTTTGCTCTTCGACCCCCTTTGGACTCTGAATGGTCTCTTTGTTTTGTATCCCCGCAAACCAGAGGGACTTCCAAACTTGCTCCCCTCCATGGGAACCTTGTTTTCTAAGGAAAAGTCATCCTTCTTCTAAAAGCTAGGATCCTCTTACCGATCAAATGGATGTGTCTCCCCACCCTCTTAATTAAGATCTCTGGGGCCAATGACTCTGGTGGTCCTGCTTCTGGCGAGCTCACTGTCTCTGGATTTGCCAACTCTGGTGGGTAATTCCTCAGACAGGACTTGGCATTTTGAGGGGCTTCTGATCTCTGACAAAGAAGGGCCCCAGGGCTCCCCTGTTTTCCACTAAGGGGATACTGATGTCCCCCCTCTTCTAGTTCTGCCCCTTGCTCTTCTCTATTTTATCTTTTTTTTTTTTTTTTTGAGCTCACCATTCCTTGCCCAGCTTACAGGAGACCCTCAGTGAGCTTTAAGAACAGAGGAAAGAGACCAAGGGCTTGCTTGGGCTCCTCACCCAGGCTTGGGCTCCTCACCCAGCCACCTCCCTAAGAACGATGGACATTTACACCCCTTGTAAAGGACACTCTTTTCCACTCCCAAAGGATCAAAGGATACTAGCAGCACTTAAAATATGAATACGCTTTAGAGGTTTGGCTTCTGAAGCCTTCAAAGCAGTTGAAAGAAGTGCAGAGGCGGCGGGCAACAGTAGCTAAGTCGAGCCGGGGCTTCCAAGAGAGTCCTTTATCCTAGTTTCTTCTGACCTCACTCTGTCTTGCTCTCTATGCCCTTCTTAGGGTCCTGAAACTCTAGATCGTCAGGTTTGTCCCTGACAAATGTCCTCCCTGCACTTTGCATGTCAGATTGCAAACTCTGATAGAATGTTTGAGGCTGACAGCCTTGATACATCTATGGAGCATGTTTGAATCCATTTTTCAGAATGGCAAAGAACAGTCCCGGGCACTTTTCCTTCAGACATAACCCCTTGGAAGGTCTCCTATGGCCCTAAGTAGATCTCGGAGAAAAAAACCCGTGGGCTTCCTCTTCCCTCAGTGAGGCTTTTTGGGGCAACTCTTCTCTGAACTGCGGCCAGGGCAAGCTGGGGAAGAGGATGAAGAGTATGGAAGGGTTTCTGGTACAAAGAACTGCCCTTGCCTCTGACTTCTGCTGCCTCTGCCTCCCTCCCTCTTCTCTTCTCTTCCTCCTCCTCCTCTTTTCTTCTCTCCCCCTTCCTCATCCTTCCTCCTGGCTTCCACCCCTCCTCCATTTCCTCTCGTGTTCAGAGCCGCTTTACGGATCCCGGATCTCTTCTCTCTCTCCTCTCTCACTGCTTCCTCTCTCCACATGTCTAGGCCTCAACCTCTGAGCCACAAGCCAAGCCAGGACCCTCTCACCCAATCATCTACCCCAGGGGCAGAGCCCAGCCTGGCCACCACTTGGAGGACAATTGGATTTTGTTTTGTTTTATTTGATTGTTTGTTTTGTTTTGTTTCTCTGTGGCCACAGGGATGGGAGGAAGTATAAAGAAGTGTAAACAGGAAAGCCGGCCTAGCCTGGAGTTCCAAGGGCCCATATTTCATCAGCTTCCTCTCCATAACTGCAGCAGGGACACTTAACCCTTCCCTGGCTGTGAGAGGGCAGAACGGGAAGAGAGCCAACAGGCAGTCCCCCCCCCCCCCCCCCCCCGCCTGGTTCTTTTCTCCCTGAGATCTGGATGCTGGGAGAGAAGCCAAGGATCCCAAGCAAAGGAAAAAGGCAGAGTATCCCCAAATTCAGTCCCTTCCCAGGTCAGCTCTCCTTGAATAGAAGCATCCCAGCCTGGAATCCACCAGGCCCACCGGAGAAGACAGGGCTCATAAGAGTCTCCCCTCCCCCATTTTTTAGGAGTAGGCACTACTGGTCACTTTATTCATTTTTGGAGGTTTTTAGAGTAATTGGATTTTGAGGCTGGGATCAGCCCACAGCAGGGTTTATCGATTGCTGCAACGCAGTTACACATCCATATTAATTAACCCAGACACCACATGGAAACTGAGCTGTTTGGGGAGGGGGAGGGGAGCAAGGGGGGCCCTTTAAGGAGACTGGACATTTCTCCCTAAGTGTCCCCGAGGCCCGGATAGGAGAGTTGCTTCCCACAAGAATCCTGTGACCCTCCCAAGCTCCAAGTCCCTGGACTTCTCTGCAAGGGTAAGGCTGACTTGGTTGCTGCAATTGAACTTCCCCCCAAATCTCCTAGGGGTAGATTAGACACCTCCTAATGTCTCTTCCTTATTCAGGCCTGTCTTCCCAGCCCTATGATGCTGTCTCTGGTGGAGGTTCCCAAAGTCATCTTTTGAGAGGACTTAACGGCCTTCCTCACCTTTCTTTCAACTTCCCAAAGGTAGAAGCTTCCTGATGCTTTTCAGGGTTGTTTTGCTTGGTCGTTTTTGGTGTCCCATTTGTTGTTGGTGGTAGTGATGGTGTTGTGGCCTTCCCTTTCCTCCTATCCTTCCCTCCAAAAAGTGATTAAAATCTGTTAAAGGATTTAATTAAGAGAGTTAAATGAAAAGGAAGGAGGCGCAAATGAGTTGGGGGAAAAAACCCACACCAAAGCTATTCTCAACGATTAAATCGCCATTTTAACAATATAATGGAGTTTGCATCCTGAAAGGGGAAATCAACGCTCATATCTCATCAATAATTCATAGAGTCCGGGATCACGCAGAGGTCAGCAGACAGGGGTGGGGGGGTGCGCAGCGCCGGCCTACGTGGGGCTCCAAGCCTCTGCCGCATACATTACCAGCTGCTGGCCACACCACCACCACCTCAGCCGCTAGCAGGACAGGCTGGTATGCCTACAGGTTTAGGTGATCTTTCCTCCTTTCTTTAGGCAGATTCATGGAGAATTCATTGAGTTAGGAGCTCCAAGAAGAGGAGGAGGAGGAGGAGGAGGAGGAGGAGGAGGAAGAGGAGGAGGAGGAGGAAGAGGAGGAGGAGGAGGAAGAGGAGGAGGAGGAGGAAGAGAAGGAGGAAAAGGAGGAGGAGGAGGAAGTGGTGGTGGTGGTGGTGGGTTTAAAGTCCAGGATAGGATAAAATTCGGGGTAATTTGGGAACCTGTCCACTAGCACATAGCACCCCCTCCTCAAGTTTTACTTTCTCTAACTCCCTCCTCTTCCTTTTCTTTTATACCTTAAGTTCCTCCCTTCCTGTCTCTCCTCTCTTAATTGTCTTTGAGAAGGAAGATGCATCCTCTGAAGCACCTTGCAGCATCTTGCCCTTGGCAAAGGCTCCTAGGCATCCAGACCATGCTCTAGCCTCTTAAAGGACTGGGGCCGTGCTCGTGGCTGCAGGCTGTACTGCGGCGGCCTTGGGGGCTCAGCGGCTGGGGCTGGTTGCAGTAGCAAGCCATGACTTCAGATCCCGGTGGGATAGGATGAATCATCCAGCGAGGAATAATTCCTAGGCCTGAGGCTGGCTTGTCTCACCTCCAGATAACCCACCTCCACCTACCCCTAAGTGGAAAAGGGGGCAGGCAGTCTGCATGGCACCAAGCACTTAGCAGACTGGTGGAGGGAGAATGACAGCGTGCGAGGGGGTCGCCTCGTAGGGGATTTGGAGTCACTTCATGCACCTATTTCTCTTTCTCTCTCTATTCCGCCCTCCTCCCTCTTTGCCCCCTTCTCTCTCTCTTACTTGGTTTACGATTCCCAAGGAACCCACAGAAGGAGAAATGAAACCTTTTCCTGCAACAGATGGGAACCTGAGAGGTGGTATTTGGGCAGATGGGAAACCGAAAGCGTGCTGGTCCGTTGCAGGGTTGCAGCGCTGGCCGGGAGGCAGAGGCTGTAACTTCACGGATCTGCCAGTAGAGTCCGCCTTAGACCAAGTTCACAGCCAGGCTGGGGTCTCTGAGACGCCAGCGAGCGACCGCTCAAGGTGGCCCCGGGCCCCTCCGGGTCTGCATTGTTGGAACCCAGCTCTCTTTCCACCCCGAAGGGCCCAGTTGGCTCCTCCGATCCCGATCCCAAGGAAGTCCTGCTTCAAGCTCTTTCCATTCTTCACCTTAAAAACCTCTCTTCTCCAGGTCAGCCCACTCTGCGGTTCCCATAGGCCCCTCACTCAGCAACCTCGGCCGGCCTTACTCTTCTAGACAAGAATGAAGGAGGGTGGGCAGTCAAAAGCCCTTGCTGGCATCTCGATCAAAGAGACCTATGAAAATTCAGGAAGTGGGGCCTGTGCGCTCCCCCCCCCCCGAGCTGTTTAATAACGTAACACTCTTATTCCTCAGGTCTAAGGCTCTTAATTGGGGTGGGATGGGGGCACAAGGCGGCCAAAGGGGAGGGGCAGGGAAGGTGTTTTGCTCTTGGGTCTCAGCAGTCCACACAGCAGAAGGGGACTCTGGGCAGTGAGGCCAGTGTTATTGACGGAGGGGTCGCAAAGTTGGAGGGTCAAAAGTTTACGTGCATGCGTGATCCCGGCGGCCCAGGCGTCTAGCGGCGGGGGCGGGGTGGGAGAGGGGGAGGGGGCTGTATGTGTGAAGAGAGAAGGGAGAGCTTGAGATGCTGGAGGTAAGGAAGGCGAGGGAGCTGGGAGATGTGAGGGGTGGAGGCAGCAGAAGTGGAATAGGGGAAAGGCAGAGATCTGGGGGAGGGGAAACTGAGGAAGGAAGAAACTGTTCTGCAAAAGCTTAGAGGCTGCTGGTGGAGAGCTACACAAAAGAGTGCTCCGGGGCGTGGCGAATCCTCCACGCAATTTTCTCTCCCAAAGATAACCTTTGAGTCACCATATAAAATTTAATTAAAACCTACCCAGCCGCACACATTTAAAAAATCCAATTACCCACACGTCCTTGCAGGGCCAAAGAAGGCTTCCAAGGTGAAGTCTTGATTCTCACTAACATCAGCCCCACCCTGCTTGCCCTAAAGGGGCCAAACTGCGTGCTCCTCCTCGCCTAGGGAACGTAGCCCTGTCTTCCCAGACCCCTAGGTCCTAGATTAGTTCCAGGTACTGGACTTCAAGACTTTGGGCCAGTACCAGACATTTTTAAAATTCCTAATCCTTCCCTTTAAATTGTGGTGCTTACGAATTAGGACATTGAAACATAGTTAGTTCTCTCCTTCTCTCCCAAGCCTCCATTTGGATGTTCATCCTGATTCCCTCTCTAGCCCTCTTTGGAAGAGGGAGGGCAAGTGTGATGGAAAAATACTTAATGGTCTCTTGGAGATCTTTATAACTGGAGTTGAAAACAGGCGTCCTGAAATGAACCTTCAGTCTATGCATTAAGCTTAGCTCATAAGTAAAATGCTTCCTAGAGACCGTGATTATAACGCTAAGGCATATGTCTATTTTGGGTCTTTAAACGACTGTTGCATTAGGAGATGTCATCACAGTCTCTTCTAAGCATTCGCTATAGGAGGTGCACCGTGGGTGTTTGTCCTTCTACAATGGACATAAGTTGGGAGCTTTTGTAAAGATGACTTCTGAAATAAAGCCAAAGAGAAAAAAGGCTAATGGCAAATTTCAAGTCAATTTAACCCCAGTTCCACCCTCCCCCAACTAAAGGGTGTGTGGAACCCTGTTTCTATTTCATTCTCAAGTGAAATTCTCAGGGGGGTGTCCAGAAAAGAACTCTTGGGTCCTGAGGAGCAGAGGTCATGACTCCAAGTGGAGAATCTATTTCGTTTGGTTCCTTCCTTAGTCTCCTTTGCCTTGATCTCGGGAGAAAATGTTGACAGATTTAGAAATCTGGAATAGACTGGAGTGGCTCAGGGTCCCAGGCTAAAAAGACTGCAGGAAAGGAAGGTGATTTCTGCTACCCCAGACCAAAATTGCCTGCCTTGCCCTACCCATTCGTTCTAGAGGCTACCACCCTGCCAGCACTTACTAGACGTGGGCTAACTGAACTGGGTGGAAGAAGAGTTGTCTAGACTACCTCAGCCGGTCAACTCGGGGGCCAGAGAAAGGAAAGATACAGTGTAGACATCCCACCAGATTTTAAAACCCGGGTCAATCTGACGGTGATGAAGGAAGGCACAAGAGTGGCTGAATGAATGACAGCTCTGTCCTTTAAAAAAGATGGAGGGGGAGTGTTTTGTTTTTAGGGACCATTAAAGCCTCTGAAAGCCAGGTCCTCAAGCTTCCTGCTTTGCCCAGCGTTGTCTGTCCCCTTCCCCTGAGATCTCTCTTTCCCGAATGGGATCTGGCTGTGGATCAGACAGACTCCCTTCCAGAGAGGTGGAACGGTCATTTCTGGAATTCTGGAGCCTCTAAAGTTTTGGCGGAAGTGGCAATGTATCTGGCATCTGGGGCAGCAAATAAAGTGGGTGAAGAGGTGACAGGGTAGCAGCCGGTACAGGCCCTGCCGGTGCAGGCGATTAGGGGAAGAGCCCGGGGAAGGAAACCCTTGGGCTCAGGCGGGTTTTCTAGGGTTCATACCCCCAATGACACACTTTCTGCCCTTCAGGTGCCAGGGCCAGCATAGTTAGCTAGTACTCAGGCCTCAGAAGGATTTCCTCCACGGGATCACACGCCCTTGCTCTCAGTCCTGGGAACCGGAGCTGACAAAAATATAGGAATGATTGAAAAATCAAAGCGGGGGCGGGGCTGCCTGAATAGTATTCCAATGGAGACTTTTTGGGGTGGGGGTTGGGTGGGGGGTAAAAAGAGAAAAGTCGAGCTGGAGAGGGTAAGCTGAATCAAATTCCTGCCCTGTCATTTTTCTCCCAAGTAATGACCTGCGCAAAATTCAATATGACCGAGCGAACTGCGTGAGCATATTATAGTAACTGCCTGCTCGTGGGGGAGGCCCGGAGAGGGGTGAACCGCAGGTCACGGCGTCTAAAAATTATTAAAATGTTCGAGAGCCTCGTGACGCGCCTAGCTGTTCAACAAAGACTGCCAAAGTATGAGATTAATACGAAAACTTGCTCTTCAAAAACAAAAACACACCAAAAAAAAAAAAAAAGTCTTTTCCGGCCTCCGAGGGGGCCTGTGGTTCCTTTGCCCGCAGCCGCGGTCCGGTTTTCCGGACACACAATAGTGGACAGGAGCGAGCTCAGCTGTTGCTCAGCGGGCCCACGGCGGGTCGGCCGGCCGGCCGGGAGCAGGCGGGGAGCGGCTGGGTGAGTACTCTTGCCTGCTCAGGTCCTTGCTCCGTTCGGCGGCGGCGCGCATGGAGTGCCACCGGGCCGCTGGGGACTAGCCTCAGCCTGGCCCTCTGCTCGGGTTTTTCTTCCTCTCTGCTTCTCTTCCAGCTCGCCCATAAAAAGGTGGATGCTTTTTCTAGGCCCGGGGCACGCCTGTGATGGCGCAGGCGGGGTGGGCTGGGCAGCGAGAGGTCACACTAGCAACCTGTGGCTGCTTGGAGAAGTGGTCTTCGAAGAACCTAAGAGCACTTGGGAGGTGGCCCAGAGGGTGCATAAGCCTCTGGCTCTGCGTGTTTTTATTGTTATGCCTATTGTTGTTGGTATTCTGGGTGTAGACGAGTGAGGCTGTCTCTAGCCGCGGTGAAACCTGTCCTGGGGGTTACTGATAAATCCCGTCTTCCACCCCTGGCGTCTACACTGGGAGGGAGTGTGGATGGGGGGGGGGGTTGGTGTGAGGGCAAGTGGTGGCTCTCCAGTTCTCAGAAGCGAAAAATCTCAGTGATGGGCCTAAGTTCAACCATACCCTCTCTCTTGGTGCTCTGGACACCTGGGCTACATCCCTTGTTAAGTGTAGATCAGAAAAGGGGCCAACTCAGATGCTCTCCCAAGCCGCAGGTGGGTTGGACCGGTGTCCAAGAGTGGGAGGTATGGGATAGGGAAGGGGTCTGGACAGTTGGGGTGGGTCATGGCACCCCGAAATACCCTTTGAGAAGACTTGGTTCTTGCTGGATATTATGGATCTGGTGGGAATCAAAGCACCACATTTTGTCTGTGAGTGATCAGATTGAACCCTGTCTCTGATGAAGATGGAAACTACAGCTAATCTTTCTCTCCAGTTATGCAAAGTCTGGCCTAGCTAGGAGAGCATTGGGGTTAGTAGCCAACCCCAGAGGCCAATATTGCAATGCCTAGATATAGGAATTTAAAAACAAAAACAAAACAAACAAACAAACAAAAAACAGAAACAGAGGTCTCAGGTGGGATCTCTCCTACCCTACCCAGTAATGGTTCCTGGTCTCTGCATGGGTGAGGTGGTTTAAAGGGTTGTTTTGGCTTGTTTGCGTATGTTCGTGAAATTGGCAGTGTTCTAATTTACTCAATAAGGACAAAAGTATTTCTTAAACCTGGGTGGCGAGGAGGCTTCTGCTGGGCACACTGGCCCTCACCTGGTCACAGCTCTCAGGATTTAAGCTGCAGCTCCTTCTAGCCCAATTTCCCATTTTTCCAGCTTAGTAAACCAACAGTCACTGGGAGCCTTAGGAAGTTCATTCAGAAACCCCAGAATCCCATTTTGGCCCCAGTGCCAGCAACCCAAGCAGGTGGATGGGCCCAGTTAGCCTGCCCTCTAGACAGAGAATCTCTCTCTGGGGCTAAGAAGTGGGTAGTGGAGGTCCTCCTCACACCTCTGTGGGATTGTCCCCTCATTCCAGCCCCCAGGAGGTATGAGGGATATGGGAGTTTGGGAGGGGCCTGCGCATCATCTGGCTGCAACTTTTATGGTTCCTCATCGCCCTTCATTCGGAAATGAAGCGCCTTTGATCTTTTTCTCAGGTTGTAAACGGAATTGCCCATCATTAAATATCCAGGAGCCCCCATCTGCTTGGTCTCCCAGCATTTTTCTTCACAGCTGTTTCTCTCTCTTTTTACCATTCAATTTTTCCAAAAGGACTTTTATTACACCCCTTCACACCCAGCGGCCCCTCTCTCCTCCCTTTGCTTTGGAAAATATCTAGATATGCGTTTGATCACGAACTAAAGACTGGGGGGGGGCAAGGGAGGAGAGCTGGTTTGGGGTTTTGTTTTTTTCTTAAAAAAAAAAAAAGTTGCAGGGGGAGGGGAGGGACTGAGGGCACCCAGAAAGGCCTGATTCTGACTTCCAGGCAGCCTCAAGATGACCCTTTCTCCTTTTGTACTTAGCTAATGTTTACATCTCATAATTCATGCGCCACCGAAAGTCGTGCGGCAGCCACGAGGTTCGAGTCCCTTTGCCCAACAGCTGCTTCTATTTTTGATTTTCTTTTTTGGATAGGAGAGTTGAAAACCTTGTAATCCTAAGAATGGACCCACAGTGACTTTTCTGCTCCCAGAGCTCAAAATTAAAACAAAACGAAATAAAAAGAAAGCATTCAAACTACACCCCAAAAGAAGAACGCACCGAAAGTCAGAGAACTGGAAATTTCCTGGGCCAAGAAGACCTGTCTGTCTTCTGTATATACCCTGTAGATCCGAATTTGTGTAAGGAATTTTGTGGTCACAAATTCGTATCTAGGGGAATATGTAGTTGACATAAACACTCCGCTCATTTTTTTTTCCAGAAGAAAAATAGATTATTTTCTAAATGAGGACAATCCAGTGACTGGCTTCGAGAAGACTCCTTCTTTTTCTTTCTTTTCCTCCCTCAGCTGATTAGGGAGAAATCTCGTCTACCTGAGGTGTTGCCCATGCCTGCTCCTGGAAGCTTGGGTCCCTGTTCACTTAAAAGGTTCATATTACTGGTGTTTTAAAATTTTATCCTGAAGTCCAAACCTATCTATTTTCTATTAGGAGTCTAGGGGGCTTTATTGGAAATCATGGGGGAGAAATGATTGCTTCTGCCTACAGTGTGCAAAGGCAGAGGAAATTTGCTTTTCAAACGGATGCGGAGGTCGTTATTTCAGTGGGTTCAGGACAAGACGCCCTGAAAATGCAAGGTTGCCGTGGGTGTTCTCGTGCATGTGTCCTTGGTGGGGGTGTCACAGCTGGGGCTCCTTTCCTTAGATCACAGGGATGTGACATTTCTCTCGGCCACACAGGCAGAGGCGGCGGCTTTAGCGGCGATTAGAGCTCTTGGCGCCACGCTTAGCATGGCTTCGATGAATCTGGAATTAGCAAATTACTACTCAATTGGTCCTCAAAACTTGCAGGTTTTGCTTTATTCTAGCTTCTGTCGTTAGTGCGGGAACTCAAGTCGTTGCTCTGAGCGTGGGCCTTATGGGTCAAAGGGAGGGAGTGGTTAGGAGGAGAGGACAGACTGACGGACACAGCGAAGCTAATAGTGCAGCTAAATGCGATTTGGAAGGCGAAGTCTCCCCGAATTAGTGCGTGAATTTCCTATCGATCGGCCCGCGGTTCCATTCATCTCTGACAAGTCCCTCCGCGCACCCGCCCTCTAGCTCCCGACGCCTCCTCGCTCACCTCCTACTCCCCCCATCTGGCTGCTGTGAGAAGCCCCAAGCTCAGCGCCCCTCTAACCTAGTGGGTGCCCCTTTCAAGAAGGAGCCCCCTGGCCCTCCAGTCACTTAACTTCCTACACAGACACCCGCTGCGTGAGCTCCCACTCACCCTGGGGAGGAGAAGGGGCCCTATGGAAGGAAGAGAACGGTTGACAGAGGTGAGGTAGGGCAGGGGGGCTACACCCGGAGCCCCAACTTCTGAGAGGATGCAGGGATTGTGCTCTGCCCAGCCCCCCTAAAACAGGCCCTCCAGTCTTAACCCGCTCACTCCTTCCTAGCTCTCCGTCTCTCTCCGCTGCTGCGGAGAAAGCCAGGCGAGGAGGGGGTCGCCCCGCAGGAGCCCTATGTAAATCCTGGTGTTGGGTGGGTGGGGAGGGGGAGAGAAGGGGAAATAAACCTCTTTGGCTGGAGTAGGGTCCGGGTGAGCAGATTTCCTTATCCGGGAATCGCAGGCCGGGTGGCCATTGGCTCGGAGGATCACGTGGGCCCCAACTTTGTTCACTTGACAGTAAGTAGGAGGGCTTTCGGAAACAGGAAAACGAGTCAGGGGTCGGAATAAATTTTAGTATATTTTGTGGGCAATTCCCAGAAATTAATGGCTATGAGTTCCTTTTTGATCAACTCAAACTATGTCGACCCCAAGTTCCCTCCGTGCGAGGAGTATTCACAGAGCGATTACCTACCCAGCGACCACTCGCCGGGGTACTACGCCGGCGGCCAGAGGCGAGAGAGCGGCTTCCAGCCCGAGGCGGCCTTCGGGCGCCGTGCTCCGTGCACCGTGCAGCGCTACGCGGCCTGCCGAGACCCCGGGCCCCCGCCGCCTCCGCCGCCCCCGCCGCCCCCGCCACCGCCCGGGCTGTCCCCTCGGGCTCCCGTGCAGCCACCAGCCGGGGCCCTCCTCCCGGAGCCCGGGCAGCGCTGCGAGGCGGTCAGCAGCAGCCCCCCGCCGCCTCCCTGCGCCCAGAACCCCCTGCATCCCAGCCCGTCCCACTCCGCGTGCAAAGAGCCCGTCGTCTACCCCTGGATGCGCAAAGTTCACGTGAGCACGGGTGAGTGCGTGGGCACCCCTTCCCCTCCCACCCCCGGCGCTTTACAGCGAAGGGACCTCCAAGGCATGTGGGGGAGGGAGCTGGGGGAAGCCAATTGTCCCCGCTATAAACTCGCCATTGCCAGAGATTTACGGTCTCCTGTTTTCAGAGTCACATAATTACATCGCCCATAAATTTTTATGGCCTGGTGGGCCCTGCGCCTTTGAAGTCATCCTCTTTTCCAATCTCCCAGCGACTTTTTCGCCTGGGATACGCAGTCCCAGTGAAGTTGGAAGTTGGGGAGGGGTGTGGGAGGAGGGGAAGAGAAGGAGGAGGAGGAGGAGAAGGAGGAGGTAGTAATCCGTATTTAAGCAGTGGGTTGAAGCAAGTACCAGTTTTTCTTTTTTTTCCCTTTCTTCCAGCCTGGTTCCTTGGCTGGAGAAGTGGGCAAAAGTTTTTGCTGGGGAGAAGGCGCTGTTTGGAATCTGAGCAGCGAGGGTGGGGACTAAATCCAGGAAGGGTCTGGGGCAACACCCTCCCCTCTTCCCCCCTCCGTTCTCCCACCCGGGGTCCTCAGGCCAAAGAGTGAGATGAAATCTTTCCAAGATTCCTCACAGTGCCCCCTCCCCCAGGCAACAAGGACGACAGCCCAGCCTTTCAAAAGTTTGAGGTTTTTCTTTTCCGTGTGTCCCGAAGTCTGTCTTCCTTTTTCGACCCCTCCCTCCAAGATGAGGTGGTGGGACCTGGAGGCTGGAAGTTAGCTGAAAGAAAGAAAGGGCTTTCCCTCCTGCCTTTCGGGGGGCAATAAAACTTTCTCTTTCTCCTTCTCTGTGTGTGTCCAGTAAACCCCAATTACTCCGGCGGGGAGCCCAAGCGCTCTCGGACCGCCTACACTCGCCAGCAAGTCCTCGAACTGGAGAAGGAGTTTCACTACAATCGCTACCTGACGCGGCGCCGGAGGGTGGAGATCGCCCACGCGCTCTGCTTGTCCGAGCGCCAGATCAAGATCTGGTTCCAGAATCGGCGCATGAAGTGGAAAAAAGACCACAAGTTGCCCAACACCAAGATCCGCTCGGGTGGCACGGCAGGCGCAGCCGGAGGACCCCCTGGCCGGCCCAATGGAGGCCCCCCCGCGCTCTAGTGGCCCCCCCCAAGCAGGAGCTGGAACCTGGGGGGCGGGGGTGGGCAGCGAGCACCGAAGGGGGATGCGGGGGTATGGGAGGGTTCCCAGGCTTGAGCCCAGAAAAACCTATCTACCCTACCCCCACTTTATCTATAAGGAATAAACGCAGAGAAGGGGGGGGTAGGGAAGCCTTATTTATAGAAACGACTATAGGGAGCAGGGTGAAACCCTCCGGAAGCAAGATTCAAGTCTCTTGCTTTCTTCCTTAAAAAAAAAAAAAAAGAAAGAAAAGAAAAGAAAAGAAAGAAAGAAAGAAAGAAAAGAAGAAGGAAGAAAGGAAAAGACAGAAAGAGAAATGGAGGAGCCTGCTGAGCCTGGTTTTCAGCTTTGGTGAAGATGGATCCACGTTTCATCTTTAATCATGCCAGGCCCGGGCCCATCTGTCTTGTTTACTCTGCCGAGGAGAGGACGAGCCTCGGTGGCCACCATTACCTCGACACTCGCTAACAAATGAGGCCCGGCTCGGCCGCTGCCGCCGCCGCCGCCTCTGCTGCTGCCGCTGCTGGACCGCAGCCTGGATTGTCTTTCTTTGTCCCTTACTCCCGACACCCAGCGAAGGCACCCTCTGACTGCCAGATAGCACAGTGCTTTGGCCACGGTAACAGACACACACATAACTTCCCTTCCTGTCGGTGCCCACCTTGGGGATGTGTGTGACTGCTCACCCTCTTCCACGCTAGGCTTAGAAGGGGGAACAGAAGGGAAGCGAGGGGCGGTCTTCCCAACGTGGGTTCCGGAATCTGAACCCAAGAAATATATATATAAAAAAAAGAGATTGAGACACCCAGGAGGGCCTTCTGCTAGAAGGTCCAGCCAGGCCTGGCAGGGTGAGGGGCAGTTGAGTTCTGGGAGCTGGGAATGTCTTCTGGCCAATCCACAGTTCCACAGCAGAGGCCTTCTCTTAGACTGCAGATGAATGTGAAATTAGGGAATAAAATGCTGTGGCCCTCCTACTCTGGAAGGACAATGTTGCAGAGCCTTCTCCCTCCTGTTGTTACCACTGTTGCATTGTTTATTATTATTATTAATATTAATATTATTATTATTATTTTATGTCATGTGTGTCCTCTCTCCTGTTCTCTTTCTGACATTCCAAACCAGGCCCCTTCCTACCTCCGGGGCTGCCTGAGCCTAGAACCTTTCATTGGTGTGAAAATTTGTGTCCTGTACAGAGTGACAACAGAAATAAATGTTTGGTTTCTTGTGACCATCACATGTGTTTTTGTTGGAATGCTGATGTGAAAGATATGAACAAGTGCCGCCCAGCCCAGTGTATATGCTAAGCACCTAGTGGATTTGGCCTCACAATGAAGTGGGGTGTTTTTATTTTGTTTTAAAGGCTCCAATGGGAATTTCTACCTCAGAGGCTTCCAAATTGTGGTAGCTGGTTTATTTTTCCTTTGGAGTGGATGTGTTTCGTTTGAGGCTTAAAAATTTCCCCCCTCCAGTCCAAAAATGAATCACAAGGACTGGGAGGGCTGATTCCAGGCCCCAATGGGGGTGTGTGTTTCATTGTAAGACACCAGAGGCTTAAGGAGAGCAAAGTCTTTCATACTGTGATTTATTTGTCATAAGCAAATAAAATGCAGTTAAGCTGTCTCCTTCTAGACAGCCAGCTCTGGTTATTAAAGTTCGAGAGAGGACTCCAGGAGCCGACCTCTTTCCTCCCTGCATAAGAAGGTATCGCTTTCCTCTGAGGTGTTTAAGGCTTTAATGAGTCTAATTTTTTGCACAGATGTTTCTGGGTGTTTGCAGGTTTTCAGAGTATTTTTATATTACAAAGGAACTAGCCGGTGCCATAGCTCAAACTCTGACAAGCAAATAGATAATCAAGAAGACAAATGGCCTCTTTTGTGAAGCTCTGCTCCTGTATTAATTTTCATTTTCTTTCTCATAGAAAGTATCGAAAGTAAGGCTGGGGACCAAATAGCTGTCTGTGTCTGAGATCCCAATTACCCCTAGAATGGAGTGGGGGAGGGGAGGGGGTTCAGGTGATCCTCACAAACCTCTGACAGGTTTGGGTCACTTTTGTCCGGTACAGGCAAGGGGTTCTAAGGGCTGGAGCTCTAGCCTTGGGGTCCATGGTCCGGTGACAGCTCCGGGTGCAGCTACGTTCTTCTCCAAGAAGCTCCAGGCTCCAAAGAGCATATACAATTAAAAGTTGTTTCGTTTTGTTTTTGGTTGTTTTTTTTATTTTTTTTGTCCCCTTTCTTTCCAGAAAATAAAGAGCCAATACCATCCACATGTTTGATCGTTGTTTATTTTGCATTTCTTTAGTTGGCCTGTAAGGGTAGCAGGAGTCTGAGTAAGGCCAGAGAACCCATCGGGCCAGTATCTCCAGGGCAGGAGAGTGGCCCATTAAAATGCAACCAAGAGATTAGTTTAAAAAAAAAAAAAAGAAATTAAGAAAGGAAGGAAGGGAGTAAGGGAGAAGGAAGAAGAGTTGCCTGTAGACCTGGAGGAGGATGAGTGGGTTAGCTTTGTCTCTGGTGTGGTGTAATGTTTTAGTTTTGAGGACATAAGACATTCCTTAGTTGAGGGGAAAAAATAGCTCTCAAAAACCGTAAGGTCTCCCCACAAGAATGTCTCTAAAGAATCAAATCAAAGCTGCCTCTTAGAAGGTATGAATAGAATCTTAAAAGAAAAAAAAAAAGAAAAGAAAAGAAGAAGAAGACTACGACGAAGATTTCTATGGTGCTTAAAGTTCACCGCCATTCTGTGTAGACAAGAGCTAAGAAAAATGTGAGAATTATACAGAAAACCATTAATCACTTCTTTTCTTTAAATACGTATCCTCTCTCCTTTGTTATTATTCAACAGCAAATCTCCGCAGACCGGCTGTTGGGGGAAAAAAGTGTTAGCCGCCTCTCCCGGATCTGCAAGGGGGAACATTTTTGGAACCCTAAAGTTGAAAACTTTTTTCTCTCAGTTTGGAAGAAGCCTTTCGTCATGAATGGGACCAGCGAAGCCCAGGCACTCAGGCGAGAGCAGGCAAGAGGCACAGAAGGTAACAAAGCCCTGGCTTGGGGTGACTTCTGTTTTGTTTTGTTTTG
This sequence comes from Peromyscus eremicus, assembly GCF_949786415.1. Classification (NCBI taxonomy): domain Eukaryota; kingdom Metazoa; phylum Chordata; class Mammalia; order Rodentia; family Cricetidae; genus Peromyscus; species Peromyscus eremicus. Next base: position 78,926,140 of record NC_081423.1, read on the forward strand.
TTTTGAAAAAATTTTATGGGCTCTTTTTACAAGTAAAAGAAAAAAGCTCATCTCCTTCTTTTTCTTCTTCAACTGTCTTTGTGGGGTTTTTATGGTGGATGCTTGAGCAGGTTTGCTGCGTTTTATGATGACTGATGTTTGGGAGAGAGTGGGAGAGACAGAGGAGAGAGGCCTGGACGCCTGGAGAGTGTTTGAACCGGTTGGGACAGAGGTGTCAGGGCCCCTGAAAAACACCAGAGAAGAAGGTTGTTTTGGCCGCTCCTCAGAAGTGCTTTCTGGTTTTTGAAAAATGCAGGCGCGCTTGGGGAGAGCCTGTATGTGCCCGTGCGTGCCTGTGTCTAGCAAGGTGCACGCTCAGTGTGTTCCTAGGACTCTGATCTCATCTACGCTGTTTACCAGTGAGATAGATGTTGACATCACAGCCTCCTGGAGAAATGAAATGCGGTTCTTGAATGAAGCCTGGGAGCTGGTAGAAGTGAATTCATTTGGTTGGGTTTCCTTCTGGTGTCTAGCTTGGGATTCTAGACAAATCCTTTACTCTCTGAGAAGGAGGAACCGCTCAGGGCCAGGTGCACTGACACAGAAATGCTCTTTTGTCCCCCCACCCATCACCCCACTTCACCTCCCACCCCACTTCACCCCACACTCCAGGCCTCCTGGAGGCTCAGTGTTCAGTCTCCTTTCTTTTGGCTTCTGGTTTTGGGGGCTCTGTTCTTTCTCCTGGTGCCCTGCTTCTCAGGCTGAGGAATCAGTGGGCTCTGCCTCAGACCTGAATGTGCTGGCCCCTTTCTCCCTGAGGCCTCACTTGGAGTTTGGAGGCGGGAGGCTGGCAGGATAGAGAGTTCATGGAGAGGCCACGTTTTCTAGGCGATTAGCTTGGTATTAGAACCACAAAATGACCTCGGAAGCCCCTTGACCTCTCTGAGACTGGACATTGTGCTATCTCCGGCTTCCTGCCCCAGAGGGAAAGTCACACCTCTGGGGGGGGGGTGTTTCAGCTTCTCCACCCCCCTAATTGTGCCCAAATCCTTTGCTATCTCAGAATTTCTGCATCACTTTTCTATTACTGTGGATTGGGAAGAAAGGTGGTTTTTTGTTCCTGTTTGTTTATTTGTTTGTTTCTGTAAGTTAGCCCAGCAGTCCTGTGGGTGGGGAGCAGAATGCTGGTTTGTCTGTTTCAAGCCCCTTCTCTGGGTTGGGCGTCAGCCTCCTCCCCTACCCCAAGTCCATCTGCACTGTCTCTTTTTAGCTTTGCCTAAAGCAAGCTGAAGGAAGAGGGGCTAGAGGATACAATCTGAGAGGTTAGACAGACACTGTCCATGAGACTGCATGTAGACCACCAGAGGAAGAAGCTCCTGAGCAGGAGAGAAAGGAACATTCCTTCGGAGATTCTCTCTCTCTCTCTCTCTCTCTCTCTCTCTCTCTCTCTCTCTCTCCAAATCTACAGTCTCTCAACCCATCTTCTGAAGTTCCTTTGTTTAGGAATATATATATATATATATATATATATATATATATATATATATATATATATATATATGGTTTTTCGAGAGGAAACTATACTTTTATAATCACCTTTATCTTCCACACTCCAAACTTCCATTTCTAAGTCCTTGGGTACCTCAGCACCCCGAAGAGTAAGAGAAATGGGAGGAGGTCTGTGGCAGGTTGCTCTGACCACTTCCAGGGCCCCGCTCTGCAGTGCTAACTAAAGTTTGCTGAAACTTTTTAAGAGACAGACGGAAGATTTGCTAAGAGGGGAAGGTCGATCATAGACCCCTCTATAATCAATGTTCTATCTTCCACATTAAACACCCACATCAACAGGACCCATCAAAGGGGAGGGAAGGAGGGAGGGATGGAGAGGGGGAGGGAGAGGTTTTTCTAGCTGGGAAGAGGGACCACTCTCCTTAAAGTAAGAAAGGAAGAGACAGGGCTTTGCTAAAGAGTGTGTGGTGTTGCTGGCTCACGTTGTATAAATCTTTTCCTGTAATTTGGGGACTCTCAGACAAGAGAAAACCTGAGCGGATGGCCTTTTCTTTGTCCCTGGGTAGCATAAATGGAGGAACTGGGGCCTTGGGCAGGAAAGGGTTGAGTGGGCAACGAGGTAGACTGGACCACTTTGATATTGAAAATATCTGCCAGTAAAGATATATAACCTAACCGATAGCTGATTGTGGGCCCTCTCTGGGCTCAAGTGACAAAGACTAGAACTTTAAACTGCTCTCTGAGGCATGAGAATTAGGGGTACACCAAAAAGAAGAGCCATAATGGTAGCGAAAGCCTGGGGTTCACCAAAGTCTTTCATTCCCACCCCCCACCCTATAAGACTTCTCTTTCTCTCATTTCCAGAGCTAGACCTTTTTAGAACTGAGGGCTGCTGGGGCTCACTTTCCGCAGCTCTGGTGGCCTCCCACCACCCCAGAGGTCTTCCAATCTTTTGACCTCTCCCCTCGGTTCTCTGGGCCCCTTAGCACTCCCTCTCTTCCCTCTCTTCCTTCTGGCCTCAGCGCCTGCCTGGTGGGTCTCCCTGGGAAGCGGTGACTGCGAGCGGGTTTGATTGGAAAACGGAGTTGGGAAGTTTCCCAGCGTGAGTTGAGCGCTGACGGATTTGTGATCGGCCATAAAACCGGCGCGTTCGGATTCGTAAATCAATCTCGCTTTTCTCAGTCTAAACGTTCGCTTTATCGGCAGCGAGAAAGCGCTCAGCTCGCGCTCACTCGGGCGCTTGTTTATTTGAACGTGGACATTTCCCAGGATCCGAAGGGTGTGCGCACTTTAACAACCTGGCTGGCTTCTCCTACCCGTCACCAAGGCTCTCCTTTTTCTTGTCTTTAAATATAATTTCTCCGTTTTAAGGATTGCTGTCTTCGGTTTTAAAGATTGCTGTCTTCGGTTTTAAAGATTGTCATTTCCTCATGTTCCAATTTATTCATGTATAGCCCTCCCCTCTCTCTCCCTCTCTCTCTCTCTATCCACCTCTCTCTTTTCCTCCCTCCCTCCCTCTGTCCTACCCCCCCCCCCAGTTTGTCTTTGGGGGAACATTTTCCTTTTAATGGATTTGTAGCCAGGGACCTTGTAGACTTGCCCTCACAGGAGACGGGAGCAGGCCTACATCAGCATCAGGCTGAATTCAATACCAGTCTGTGCTCAGGATCTGGACAATCAAAGCCGACTACCCCCCCCTACAGAGTCTGGGCCCCGCCGGCGCCCCCTCCCCGTGGGGCTGGGGCAGAATTCCAGTACTTTCCGCAGGGGTCCTGCTGCCTCAAAACCTCCGTGGCACACGTGGGGAGACTGTTTCTTTGGGGTGGTTACATGAAGAGGTCCTTAACCTTCTTTGAGTCGCTTTTGGTTCAGACCCTTCTAAACAAACCAGCAGAGACCCCTCATCCCCATCCCCCGGCTCTCCCACCCTATTGCCTTTATTCTTTCCCATTACACGGATGCCCTGTCGGCCTGGTCGCAGCTACCCCAGAGCTGCAGAAGTAGATAAGGCTGGGAATGTTCAGCACGCGCGGGGTGGGGGGTGGGGGGGGTGGGGGGGTGCTCTTAGAAATGCCTTTCTACTTCCTTTGAATCCCTCCACCCCCTGCCCCAACTATGGACTCAGATTCACTTATAACTTGTGAAGTTTGGGGGTTGTTTGGTTTTGTTTATTCTTGGAGAGAAAGAGTCCGTACATCACGCACACACACACACACACACACACACACACACACACACACACACACACACACTGCTGAATGGATATCTCCCATCCAAATGTTTAACACTTTAACGTGTATCATCCCTATCTTTTCCTCATTGATCAGTCTCCATTGTCTGTTGATTGGAAGTCCAGAACACTAACACACACCTGGGAAATATAGACCCTAGGCTGGCAGGCAGGCTTCAAAGCGTTCCTCCCTGTTTTGTCCAGTCTTGTTTCAGCTCTTCAGCTACCTTCATTAGTGTATTTCAGAGACTGAGATGGGGTTGACATAGGTAGAGTCTGGGTGTCTGCTTCTTTTGTATGGAAGCTGTGCCCCTAGGTCTTTTGTCTCTGGAACCTATTATCAAATCCTCAGCAGCATTTAGTTCCCTACGGTAGTAACAATGCTGAGGGGGAGAGTCCCCCTCCTGGTTATTCTCTATCCTGGGAGCTTCAGAGTCATCTCCTCATGCTGTGTGTTTCTGACCTTTCAAAGGTACACTACAAAAGATCAAAAGGTGAATGAAAGCCCCAAGAAGTCCCACTATGGTACATACAAGGTAGCAAGGACTTGCAAGTCTTCCTCTTCTGTCGGGTTCCCTTAGATACACTGTGGATGAGTTCGAAGAGAGTGAGTGGGTCCTGCTAAAATAAATACCCCAGTAGTAGGGGCACAGAATGGAGTTGGAAGGGGAATTTCAATTCTAAAGGTTGCAACTAGAAAGCTGAGAAAAATCAGGGGCTTGGAGAAGGGCTCTATGCCCACCCCACCCCCACCCTGACGCCCCAGCAGACTATTCTGCACCTCTAGGAACTAAGCAGAAGCAGGAGGAGAAGGGAGAGAGGAGAGGTGGGCTGTGGGTAAGTGTGTGCCTGTGGGGGTAGGGAGTTATAACCAGAGTACGTATAGATGTGCTTGTGGGAGAGAGACCTTGCTACTATTCCATTGGTGGGTTGGGGGGAACCTATTTTACAGGAAAATTTCTCCTCATGAAGGGGAAGGTCATAGTGGTCCTTTGAGCCTGAAATCGAAAGACCCCCTTCCCCCTCCCGGTCACGTGATTCATTAAATAATTAATGCCGAGGTTGCAGAATAGATATGTATTCGTCAGGAAAATCGCAGGCTCGGTCTCCCTGTTTCTGACGTCCAATTCAACTGTCCTTTGAAAAACAAGCCTGTACCCTGAGAAAAAAAGAGAGAGAGAGGGAGAGAGAGAGAGAGAGAAAAAAAGAAAGGGAGGCATCAGTAAAACAGCCCCGCAGCTGGAGCCACACCGCGGGCTGGGGTACTGTAAGTAGAAGGGATTTTTCACTACCTACCGCGCCTTATATGTCCATGTAAATTTATTGTTTGTTATTAATGTTATTGTCGTAAAATGTGACAAATAGCCATCTTCATTTCCTGCCATTTCTCTTCACAGGATGCTCTCTGTTTATACCCATTGAGGCATTGCATAGAGATTTTAGGAATATTTCTCTCTCTCTCTCTCTCTCTCTCTCTCTCTCTCTCTCCTCCAACCTTTTTCTTGATTTATAGCAATATGGGTGTCAGCTTCTCAGCCAGCATGCCAACCATTGTGTGTGTGTGTGTGTGTGTGTGTGTGTGTGTGTGTGTGTGTGTGTGTGCATGTGCACTCGCGCGTCTGCATGTGTTTGTGAGTGAGTTGTGTTGTTTATGGCCATGTCTTCGATAAATCATTTCTCACAGAAAATGATGTAGAAGCTGGGCTGGTTCTGTGGCTGGGAGAGAGTCGTTCTTGGAGGCACTTCCTCCCTCTCTGCTCTGCTCCCAGGAGTTGGGTATTTCGGACGATTTACAGCAATACATCAGCAGTTAATATGAAAGCTCTGTAGCTGGAGGTTTTCAATTACAGCATCTGTGATTATCAATTAAGATGAGATTTGTATAAATTTGGTAAACCAGAAATGCCTCATTGGCATATAAACCCAGTCAAAGATCATGACCTAACAGAAAAATGATATTTGCAAGCCCTATAGAGGCAACATTCCAGCGGCAAATAATTCTGAATTCTGCAGCGATCCCCCCCCTGCCCCCCAGGAGTTTGGAATCTCTAACTCCAGCCCTGGGTGAATAAACACTACTCTGAAGGCAGAAGGAAGTGGGGAGGGGGCAAGAAAGCTGGAGGCATTGGAAGAAATTACAGGACTTTTAAGGCAAAGATTTTTGTATTTGATGGGGACCCAATAGAAATGCTGTGCAATTGGTAGTGGGCAAGGAGAATTCCGTCAGGGTAGTAAAGCTGCATTTAAAGACTTGGTATGTATGGGGTTATTGAGGGTGGAGAAGGAGCTACCTAATTTGGGGGAGACAATGGAGGCTGGTAAAGGGTGAAGGGCAGGGAGACAAGCTGAGAAAGCCTTGGCTTCCCACCCTCTAGGCTAACAAAACAAGGAAGTGAATTCACACTCCAGGAGCCTTCCTTCGACCTACTGAAACAAAGAAAGTTTCCTGGGCAGTGAGAGACTCTCCTGTGTGTGTGTGTGTGTGTGTGTGTGTGTGTGTGTGTGTGTGTGTGTGTATTGGGGGGCTTAACTGGGAGAAGTTCTCTTAAGTTTTTACAGAAAGAAATATTTTAGGAATCAAGTGGTCCTGGAAAGTTGAAGAGTGTTCCAGAATATTGGGTGTGTTTCTTTGCCTTAGCCCTCAGCCTAAGACTAAGCAATTAGGGTGTATATCAAGGGGCGGGGGAACTGGTAACTTTCCCTTGGTCCTTCATATGGAGGAGAGGTTGCTAGTTAAGAACAAAGTCAAATGTGACAACTTTCTTCTTCTTCTTCTTCTTCTTCTTCTTCTTCTTCTTCTTCTTCTTCTCCTCCTCCTCCTCCTCCTCCTCCTCCTCCTCCTCCTCCTCCCCCTCCTTTCCCAGACAGAGTCCCTCAGTGTAGCCCTGGCTGTCCTGGAACTCCCTCTGTAGACCAGGCTGGCCTCGAACTCACAGAGATTCACCTGCCTCTGCCTCCCGAGTGCTGGGATTAAAGGCAGGCGCCACTACTGCCCAGCTCAGATGTGGCTTCTTGGGGACACCCCGTACTATGTCCCAAACTTGTGACGGATAAGATGCAGAGCCTCTGCCAAGTGGTCCAGCCTGCCAGCTGCTCTTTCCTGGCTGGAGTCAGGCCAGCTGACTTTATAGTCACTATTATCTGTGATATTTAACTCTGCCTGCTAGTGTAAACCTTTGAGCAGGAAAATTAGAGTGATGCTGTACAGGTGTTAATTATTCATGGCATCAGCCTCATGGAGTGGCAACTTAGGCCCCAGCTCCTGCAGCGTCCACGAGCTTACTTTACACTTTGCTCTGATAGTTAAGCCCTTGTTAACCATGGCTAACAGGAGATTTGAGGGTGAGTGGCTGGCGGGTCAAGCCTCCCAATCGGAATCTGGATAGAAAGAGATCTGGAGAGAAGAAAGCAAAGAAGTGAGGCTGGGGTGTGCTTATCTGGATAAAAGGAACTGGGAACAGTCTGGATTCAGAGACAACTCAACAGAGCTAGCAATTGTGGGAAGACAGAGAATGGTTGGGAGAAGTATTCAAGAGTTGGGACCCCCCAAGCCTTTTAGTTCCATTCTCCACCTACACTTAAGTGTTAGGGAACCCCAGTGTGAGATGCAAGCATTTTTACTTTTCAACTAGTGTGTGTTTTTATACGTTCATGTGTAATGGTGAAGAAGGTATATTTACCCTCACTTGGTGCCTCAGAATTTAGGCCAAAATCTTGGGGTCTCTAAGAAGGAGTAAGACCTGTCCCTTTCTCCTTAAAAGGGGGAAGAATAAGAAGGAAAGAGGGTAGAGCTTCAGCTGTGCTAGCTTCCAAACTCAGCCTGCCTTAGAGGATAAAGAACAGAAGTGGGAAGCCTTTTATTCGGGGGACAGATCATAGCTAAGAGGAGGTTGCTGGCAGCTGGTCCTATGAGCCCCTACCCCTATGTTTCCAGCTCCGCCTCTACTGATCCCCCACTTTCCCCCTTGCCACCTTTCCCTATGAGATCCGCACCCCCCCCCCCCAGCATTTTCTTCTCTCTTATGACTTGCCTTTGTCTCCTCTGGCCCTGGGGAAAGGAGATGGCACCGATACCCCTCCCCCCAACTCTCATACAGACTTCCCCAGGAGACAAAACAAAGAGACCACCCTTTATTACTGTTATCTTTCAGGCCTCTCTTAAACTCCCTTGTGTGAGGCCTGGTGTTCCCCACTCAGGCATCTAGGCCTTTCCCCAAATCAGCAAGTTTGAGAAGACTGCATTGTTGTATGTATGTATTGGCTTCATTTAGCCTCGAAGCACCCTGTTTCTTCTATCCCGAATCCCCCCCCCCCATCTGCTTTTATGCCACCTAGGGACAGAGTAACATGTATTTGGTGGACAGGGACGCTAGTAAAGTTGCTGATCTGGTCTGTTCCCCAGCATGGGCTCATGTCCTCTTTCTCTGTACAGTGGTAGCATCTATCACTGTGCCTTTAAGATGCCAGGATGCTGGGCTCCTAACATTTTAATGACCAGAGGAGTTGGATAGAAAGATGAGTGAGAGAATGAGAAGGAAGGGAGGGAGAGAGAGAGGGAAAACAGCAGACTCCCTTTGGGGTGGGAAGTCAAGGCTGAACTCAAGGACAGGGTGATGGGAAGAGAGGAGACAAAGGCTAGGCATAGGGAAGAGAGATGTCCCTGGAAAGACCAACTTCTAGGCACACACAACACTGTTAAATGAAAGAAGTGGGAAGGAAGCTGTTCATGTCACCCTCTTCTCTCAGAGACAGAGTAGACTCTCCCACAGAGGAAAGGACCCCAAGATGAGCAGAGGGGCCTACGGAGAAAGCCTAGAAGTGATTCCTGGAGACTCCCCAAAGTCCTTCCCAGGGCGCAATTCAGATTCTCTGAGAGAGGCAGAGTGTGAGAAGACAAAAGGGCTTGTGAGAAAGGGATGGAGGCAACAGCAGAGGACACACACACACACACACACACACACACACACACACACACACACGGAAGAGGAGAGGAGCACAACCTAAACCGTTTGGAAACCAGACTCCTCCAGACATCATGAGCCGTTCTCCAACCCTAGGACATTAAAGCCTTCTTTACAGGAAGTTGTCAAAGCTGAGACCGGCTTAGAAAGTACTGCCTAGAGAGTAGGCCCTAAATCGAGCGTATCTGGGATACAATCTAACATGCCAGGGGGACGGCCAAGATGTTCTGGACACTCCAGTCTCCTCCATCCACCATTGGTACCTTAATCATTGGGATCTTTCCTAAAACAAATGCCTTCCCGGAGGAGGGGAGATTGGAATAAGGCTCTGAAACCTGGGGTGAAGAATCCTCCTTCCTCAGCTTCTTTTCCCTCCTGTGAATGTGGATTTTGTGTCTTTTTTTTTTTTTTTAACTCTCTTCCGAAGCCAAGGAGGAGTTGATTTTACAAGAACTTTCACCTCCAATCCACACCTCTTTCCTCAACCCTCTAATTTTACAAACGGATGTTTCCTTTTCTGATCTCCTCCCTCCCCCCATCTTTCAGGAAAGAAAAAGAAAAGGGGACAGTTCCTACCAGCCTAAGGAGCTTTAGAAAGCCTGAAAGGGAAACGGAAAAGAAAAAAAGAAAGCCATCTTTTTGGCCCCCCAGTCCTTCCCAGTCCCTCTGTAGCCCAGGCTCTCCTTCCTGCACAGTACCCCACCCCCTCCTGCCCTGCCCAGGACCGTCTCCCTTTCCCTCCCTTCTCTTTCGGGTCCGACATATGGAACCCATTTCGCTGGTGACATTGAAGAGCCGCCGGTGCGCCCGCCTTCCGCCATGGCGCCCCCGAGGACCCCGCGCCTCTCCGTGGCCCTGTCAGTCGCCACTCCTTTTGCCCGGCGACTCGGTCAACTCTCAGGTCGGGTCCCGCACTGGCCTGGGATTCCCGCAGCCCGGGCGCGGGCCTTGCTGGGACCGCGGCACGCCCGCCGCACCCGGAGCATCCCTAAGCAGGAGCGGAGCGGGGCGGCCCGGCCCTGCAAGCGGAACAAAGCCGGGGGCGGGGGCGGGGCGCGGGCTGGCCTCTACCCCCACCCCAGCACGGCGGGGTGCTCCCCGGGCCCGAGCGGCCAGGATGTGGCCGGCTCAGGCGCATCCCCAGCCGGGACCGAGGGTCCCGGGGCTGGCCGTCCGCTCCCGCCTGTTCTCCGCACCCGGCTGCCCGCCGCGGCCCCGCACCCTAGTCTGAGACCGCACAGGTAAGTGAGCGGTGTTCAGTCCAGCGCCCTGAGACCGGTGGGTGTGGAGAGGGGGACGAGGATACCCCCTGTCCCCAGTTAGCATCTGAATTCGAGACAAAGATCAGAGCAACTTAGAGGAGGTGTCCTGGGACTGAGAGTGTGGTCCAGGGCCCTAGTGTGTAGGGCGGATGTAAAGGAATGTGGAGGTGTACCTGTGGGTAGACAAGATCCGACCAGGATTTGAGGAACTCTCAGGTTCAGGATGGATAGAGACTTGGGAGGGTTTTCCAGGGGTTGGGGGTGGGAGCTATGAGAGGTATGTGAGGCTGGGCCTGGCTCCCACAGCCCAGCTGCCACCGTGGTCCAGCCCTTTAGCACCTAGGAGTTATTTGAAGCTGAAATTACAAGGGCTTTGGCTGAGGCTGGGTGTTAAGCTGAGAAGGTAGGAGAGGGCTTGATTTATGGCTTTCGGAGAAGCTGTGTTTACTATCTGCCTGCTCTGGAAACCAAAAACCAAACAGAGAAGAGGCGGGAGAAGCCCTTTTCCTTGGAGTGGGAGGCGATGCCAGGCTGATGCATTGGGATTTATTTTCTCAGATGTGAGGAGACCCTAGGCATCACCTCTTTACAGGCAAAGGGTGTGGTGCTTCTGTGAGGCAATAAGGAGTGTGCAGACACACACTTGTGGAGATGTGTTCATGTACTGTGGGAGTGGGTCTGCACACTGGGGCATATGTATATATATGCTCTGACTGCAATTTGCTTGGATGTGTTACAGTTACATAGAATCAATTTGTGAAAGTGGAATAGGGAGCCAGGAATGAGACTGGGTGTCCTCTGCTCCTGGTACTTTGGGATGGGGTAGTTTTGGATACCATTCACTGTTGCTTTAAGTTGTCCACGAGGTACTGCTTCTCCTGCCCAGCCTTTCTTTCCTCTCAAAGTCACAGGCAGCACAGCCTGCTAGTCCAGGCCTCTGGCCACTGTTCCTCTTCCTCTCCTTATGTACTGCCTGCCCACACCCACGCTGGCTCATCTTCACTTTGGATCTCTAACTTTGTAGTGGGACACTAAGAATTGAGCAAATTTGGTTGGGTGAAGGGGTGTGGGGAGACATGGTATAGTAAGGGAAATGGGGTGGGGGTGATTGGAGTCTGGCTCTGGGAAGGGTTGGATCCTACTATTACTGCGAACATTTTTCCAATCTCTGTTGGGGGTGGTGGTGGTGGTCAAAAGCAGGAACCATGTAGGATGGTGGGGGTGGGGAGAAAAACATTTTGACCCTAGATAGTTATTTCCGCAGGCCAACTAGTGGCTCTTGTGTCTCTGTCCAGACACCGGCTTTGCCTGCAAATTGTTTTGCATTAAATTTTCTCAGCCACAGAATTATCTTTCCTCGCCTCCAGCTAAACTTGCATTTTTCCACCAGACACTTGGGCCCGAACCAATGAAATCTGAGAGGAAGCGGCTGGGCCCTAAGTGGCCGTAATTTAATTGATTTTATCATAAATCATCAACTTGATGAAGAACCCGAGGTTTCAGTGAAGTAAATTGATATTAATGGGAGTTTCTTGAAATGCAAACCCACCGAATTGTTGGGGCATCTTGAGCTGAGAAGGTAGATTACATGTTTCTCAAGGGCTGGGAGCTCGACCTGAAGCTCGGTGCAGCTTGGGGCGGGTGTGGAGAGAACGGGGCTTGGAGGGGCAGCTGCCTGCAGATGGATCTCTGGGGGAACACAGCAGAGAAAGGAACTTTGTTGGGATGGGAGCAAATCCTGGCTCTGAGGACAGCCCCCAACTCATTGACCATCCTGGAAATGCTGGTTGTCAGCTGAGTGGGGGAGGGGGCGCCAACAGGGGAAGCTGGTAGGTGTGTGGGCAGAGGTGGGGGCATGGGGTGAGAAGGCCAGGCTGGTACAATGGGCTCATTGATGCCTGGTTAAAAATTGCCAGGTTGAAGCCTTCCTCCTCTAATTATACAAATTAATTATTTACTGCTCAGATTGTTGCTTCCAAAAATAGCACTTTGGATTTGGTAATGGAGGGTAGAAAACAGCCCATCCTCCACCAGAAGAGGAGCAGTGAGATGCAGGATTTCTGTGGGCTAGAGAGGACCAAGACCGGGGTGTGCTCAGTGGTAGGAGAATAAACATGTAAATCCCAAGAGGAAGTATTTTGCATCTGACAACAATGGCACTGGTACATTTATTGTCTGAACTCAGTTTATTATTGCTTATTGTTACTCATATTTACATATTTACACGACACAGAGAATTACTAATGTTCAGCCTGAAAGAGAACCTTGGAGATCATTTAGCTTAATCCTCCTCCTCCGTATAAATACCTTGGATTTAAAGAGGAGCACACTGAGGCCCACGGAGGGCTCTTAGTCAAGTCACACAGCCAGGCTTCGATGACTAAAGTCTGAGTCTCCTCGTGCTCAAGACTGTGTGGCAAACATAACTCAAGATCAATTGATTTTCCACTCTGGGCCTCACTTTCCCTATCTGCTACCATGGCAGAGTTGGACCGGACACCCCAAGTCCAGTCTGCTCTTGGGTACCCCTCTGTACCTCCATCCTTGATGGGATACCACTTAGGAGCAATTTCGTGTATGTCCTGGAGTTCTGCGGGCATCTGACTGTAGAAGTTACTGCAGGGTGTGTTTGCAAAATTCTGAGTTTGTCTTTGCTTGTATCTCTGGAAAATAAGTCCTCTGGGTTGTCTTTTCAAGGAGTCCCTGTTCTCCACAGAAGGGAAGACCAGATCAAGAGCAGTGGCAATAGAAGGCTAGGCAGTTGGATTGAGCTCGGATTGGCATAGGGTCTAAGGCCAATGGGCAGACGGGGGTTAGCTTCACCAAACAAGACTCTTTTCATGTCAGATGCTAAGCCAAGGCTGAAGTTGTCCAGAATTCAGTGTTTTGGAGTTCTGAGGTTCCTCCTCTCACCCTAGCCCAGGACCTGAATCATCCTGGGCGGGTTTACAGTTTAGAGTCTGTGAAAACAGGTGCAGCTTCCCCACAGATTCACCCCTGACCCCTGGACACTTAGACCTTCTGTATCTGGGAGAGGCTTCTGCAGTTGGCCCCAGCACCATGCTGACTGTCCTTCCAGGGTGACTAGGACAGGGGCCAGCAAGGGAAAGCTCCCTACTTGGTTTTTGCTGTTTTCCTCCTCTTCTTCCAACTGCAGAGACATACAGCTTGAAGGCAGCGGCTTCTCGGATGCACAGCTGTGTGAAGGGCAATTTCCTGTGGGATCCAGGCTATGAGGAGGGTGCAAGGGTTGAGGAGAGTTCTGGGGTACCCAGGGAAGTATGGCTTGGGATATCAACTCTGGGGCAGGAAATGGAGAGAGCTAGACAACAAATTTCATCTTTAGAAATCCTAGGCACTGGTCAGATAACCCACTCCTCCAAACCTATTTTAAGAGAGAAAGTCATATATATATATATATATATATATATATATATATATATATATATATATATATATATGACTGCCAGATCCAGACTCTGGCCTGTCCCATTCTGACTTTGGCATTTTATATTTGGAGGCCTTCCACTGATTGGCCATTAATCCACTGAGTTATTGTCTGCTAAACAGAGGTCACTGGGAGAGAGACATCCAATCTGTCAGGAGAGACCCTGCCTGCCAGCCCCATGAAGTGGACTGAGCCCTTCGGCCAGTCTTGCTACCATCTCCCCGCTTCCTTTCCCCTTCCCTCCCCCCTTCCCTCCCCCAGCTGTCCAGGATTCACAAGTCTCTCCCCCCTCTCCCCTCTGCCTCTCTACCCTGCCTACCTTTGTCTCCACACTGGGTAGGGGTGGGGTTTGCCAGGGCTGAGCTTCTAGATGTCCCTGAGTCAGAAACAGATCTTTCATTACCAAAGAGCCTACTCGCTGCTGATGTCACCCCAGGATTGTGGGCCCATCATTATTAGGTTCAGGGGGCTTCCACAGGCACCCAGGAGACCGCATAGGTCCTTGTAGTCTTTCTGCCTCTTTCTTTCTGCCTTACCCCTCTTCTCCTGAGGTGGGGGTGGGGTGGGGTGGCACAGCCTGGGTTTTCTTTTCTTCTCTCCTTGGGATGGGCCTTCTCTCCTCCTTCCTGGAGTTATCATCAGCTGCGTCTACACCCGCCTTGGGGAACGAGCTCAGATCCTCTCCTTCCTTTGTTCCTTCCCACTCAAGCATTTTTAGAGAGCCAGGGACGAGGGACTAGTCTACAAAGCCATCCTCATTAACGATACCCTTCTTTTACAAACCTTTAAGCTTTAAAGTCTTTATTAATAGTTAAGAGGAGATGGAGATGTGCATGAACTTTACAGTACTCGGGTGGCTGCCACCAAGTTGGACGGCCACACTAGAAAAGAGCGTGGGACAGGGAACCCAGATAAGGATGAGCAAAGAGTAAGTTGCTAAACACCAGCCACATCTCCAGCAGATCCAGAGGGCCTGAGAAGTTTTCTTCTGTTTAAGCTGAGATCGGGACCCTGGGTCACCAGAAGACTGAGAGCAGAAATTGGTTTTAAAGGAGCCAGCCCTATTTGCCCTTACTGAGATAATTTTTGTTTACCCTTTGATGGATTTTTTTGGGGGGATGGGTAGGGATAATTGCACTGAGGTTCACAAGGGTGGGCAGCCAGTGACTGACCACTCAAAGGTTGCTTACAGTGAGTGCTCCTGCTCACCCATTCCTGAGTATGTAGGAGAAGTCGGGGGAAGAGAGGTCCAGAGCTCTCACTCTGTCTCTACAGAAAGAGAAAGAATGTCTGCGAAGGGGGATGCGTTCCTCCGGTTTTTTGTTTGTTTGTTTTTTACATTTACTATTAATTTTGCCTTCATTAGTTCATATTAGCTGTCTGTCTCTTAATTTTTTCACTTTTCCTCTTTCCTCTTTCTCTCCCCCTCCCCCGACAAAGTTACGAAGTTCTCTGACTCCAGAAGAAAATTGGTCTGTCTCTAACTACCTCAGAGACTACTCTCTGACCCTTCTGAGGTCCTCAAGCTCCTTACCCTCCCTTTGTTTCTTAAACTTGAAAAGACTCCTAATCTTTCTGACCAAAACAAGCCGCTGCTGGCCTGGTTCTCCTCTGTACCCTGCCATCTCCCAGCTTCATGGGGCAGCTCCCTGTGGCCCAGAAAAAAAGGCAAGCTAGAAACCAAAGGAGGCTCTAATTGTCTCCCGAGTATTTCAAATGGGTGCTGTTTTCAAGAATTGGTCAGGAAACTTTAGATTCAGCCCCTAACCCACTTGGGGGTGCATATCCTCTGGAACTTTCTCCCAGCTCTGTTCCTGGATCCCCAGTCCCTCCTTTTGCTTCCGTCCCTGATGCCTCTCTTCACCCACAAGGGAGGAAGAAGGCTTGGGCAGAGAGGGTCTTTTGCTCACTCTGGAGCACTTTCCCAGAGCAGCTCCTCTCTCGGGGGCTGCAGTGGCTAGGTCACACGTAGGCTCTTTGGTTATTCCTTCAGAAAGAGTTTGTGCAGTCTGGAAGATGACCAGATACTCTTCTCAATTTCATAATAACCATCCCTAGCCAGTGGTGGGAACTTTTAGACGAGCTGGAGAGTCTGAAGTACATTTTAAAAAACTTTTTATTTTAGGGAACTAGAGAAAAGAGTTAGTTGTCTAAGTTCCCTGAAATCTCTGGAAGCACCCTTGGCCTGAGCTGCTGACCCATCAGGCCTAAAATTCTTTGGCATCTTACCCTTTAGATCTCTTACCAGAGTTGTTGGGTATCAAAACAGTTCCTCAGGAGGCTCCTGGCTTGAACCCCAATACTTCAACACTTTTTTTTTCTTGAGACTATTAATAAAACAGCAAATTGGCTCCCACCTTCTCTACTTAACCCCTCAACTCCCATCTACACCCAGCCACCAAGTCTCTAAGGAACTACCAGCTCTGGGCAGACAGTAGGATCCCAGGTATCACCCCTAGGGTTCTACATGTGACTCCTGTTGCTGAAGGCCACAGGTTCCTTCTGTGTTAACAGCCCCCCCCCCCAGAAAACCAATCGTTGCAACCAATTTGAAGTGATTTGATGGGCTTAGAAATATTGGGGGGGGGCCTGGAAGCCAGGAGCCATCCCCCTTTTCACTCCTAAAGAACAGCTTTTGAGTGGGGAAGCGGGTAAGAGAACTATTGTTAGAGCCAGACCAACCATGCTCCCCTGGAAGGGGACAATAGCGTCTCACCTTTGTTCCCCCAAGGCCCATCGCCTTTCCTGGTGCATCCAGATGGCAAGAGCCGAGTGTCCCAATCAGGAAATCGGCACAGGGTCCTGGCTGGATGTGTCTACCCGAAGTTAAGAGAACCAGTTTCCAAGCTGTCTGTCCACGTAGAAAAGAGACACCAGCAGCCTCCTGGGTCAGCCCCTAAGTCCCGAGTCAGCAGTTAGGCAGCCTGCAACCCCTCGGCTTGAAGAAATGGCCTGTGCTCTCTTTTTTGTCTTTCGCCTCCACCGTCGGTGGCTCTCTCCCCACCCCCTGCCCCAAATTTGCAGACACCTACATTCCTGGCTCCCGTCTTCCTCCTACAGGCCTCCTCCTTGCCTTTGCCTGCCCTGCTCAAACACACCCTAAGAAAACTTTGAGCTTTTGTAGCCTTCTTCACTTGTGCCAAGAGTCATAAATCTTGCCATGCAGAGCGGAGTCGTAGTAGAGAAACAAGCAGGTTTGCCCTGAGTAGTCATCATCATCATCATCATCTTCTTCTTCCATTCTGTCTGCCAGTGCATTTAAAAGGAAACTCTTCTTCTCAGGAGTACAAATGTCCTTCTCACCTCCTAGCCCCTTCTGCCTGTTCCGAGCTGAGAATCTTAACAGCAATTACTCAGTGAAGTTCTCAGAGCCCTTCTCCTGACCGGCTGTCTGGAGCTCAAGCTAAACCACAGGGTCTTTCCTTTTGTCAAGCTTCCCATCAACCCTACTCCCCCTGCAAGATGTTCTGGGTTTTTTTAATCGTCACTCACCGCTAGTTGTCTGTTAAAAAAAAAAAAAAAAAAAGAGAAAAGGAAAAAAAAACACCCAAGGGGGGGTGGGTTGTGAAAAGAAGTCTGGCCTTGCCCCCTCCCCCATTAGAGACTGGGCACGGAGATTTAGGGATGGAGAGGATGGGGTGGAGAGGATGTAGAGGAGAGAGAAGGATCAGGGACTGAGAGATTGAGCAAGAGGGCCTGAGAGTCAGCCAGCAGACTCCTTAAAAAAAAAAAAAAAAAAAGTCCCTGTGTGCCTACCGTGAATGAGCACAGGAGGGGCACCCAGCGCCCCTGGCCCAGCCAGGCCAGCCTCTGACTAGGTCTCCAGAGGCCACTTCTGGGATTAGCATAATGGTCCAGTAGTGGGGCCTGAGTGGGGCGGGGGTGTGTGTGGGGGTGTATGTGTGTGCAATCTGTGGACTCCAGCTTTCTCTGCGTTTTGTTCTCTTCCTCTCCCATCTCAGTGCAAAAATTTTTACCTGTTTTTAAAACAAAACAAGACAAGACCACCCTCTATTTTCTTTGCTTCGCACTCTTATTTGGGGGAGGGGTACTCGCCCCCCCCCCCCCAGCGCTCATCACCACAATCACCTTCTTTCCTTATCAGGCATCTATGCTTGCTAAAGGGGGAGAGGTGGGGGGGGTGAGCTTGTGTGTGTGTGTGTGTCTGTGTGTGTGTGTGTGTCTGTGTGGTTTTTTTCCCTGTGCAAAAGCAGAGGCCATTGTTACGGAGAGTAGGGCGTACCAGTCTTATAGGGCAACTACACTGTGGCGGCTTGGCCGAGCTGAAGCCCGGAGCTGGATTCTCGGCGAGCCGAGCCTCCCAGCACCTTTTGGTCTGCTATTTTTTCCCCCGCTCCCCTACCCCTCCCTCCTGCGCACCCCCGCTCCAAAGCCGAGTGAATTGAAGCGGACGCCGCGCGGCTCCTCTGGCCGGTCTGCCCCTCGGGCTCCCCAGCCGGGGTGGCTTTGGGGAGGGGGGGCGACGCAGCTTTAAACAGTGGTCTTTTTTCCTTTGCCTTCAAGGAGGGGAGATTTCTCGCCTGCCGCTCGCGCTGAGGCTCGATGTGAATATATATTATGTCTGCCTGTTCTCCCCTCGTCGGTGGCTAAGGTAAGCCGGACTGAAATAGGCTATCAGTTTGTGAATGGCGGAGAGTATGTCTCAATGATTTATGGCCCATATGACTCCAATCTCGGTTCAAGAAGAGTTCACAAGCTTTAAGCTTCCTTCCACGCAGCGACTGACTCTCTCTCTCTCTCTCTCTCTCTCTCTCTCTCTCTCTCTCTCTCTCCTCTCTCTCTCCTCTCTCCCCCTCCCTCCCTCCCTCTCTCCCTCCCTTTCTCTCTCTCTCTCTCTCTCTCTCTCTCTCTCTCTCTCTCTCTCTCTCTCTCTCCTGTCTTCCCCCTTCTTTCCTTTTCCGCTCTCTTCTTTTCCAGTAGCCAAGTCTAGGGCTGAATCCCCTCTCCCCCGTTTGCTAAGAAGAGCCGAACCTTTTTCTTTCCCTTTCTTATTCTTTTATTTTTCTTCCTTTCATTATTTTTTTTTAAGTCCTGGAAGGTGGCCTATCTTCTCTCTTGGGGTTTCTCCGGCTATTGTTACCCTTCCTGGCTCTCCCAGGAGTGTGCCTGGAAAGGTGGGGTTCTGGAGGGGGGCTTGCCTCCCTTCTCTGGCGAGACCCTGAGGGGAAGCCGGGAACCACTGTCTCCCTCCCACCCTTCCGAAGAGCCATATGGAGCCTGAATTTTTCCAACATGGAGGCAAGGGAAATAGACATGTTTGGCTGGGTAGAGCCGTTCCCCACCCCCTCTTCTGGATCCCAGCTCTCAGATCCCCGCGGCACCGTCCCTTCCCTTACTGTCCCGTTAGCCAGGCCTCTGCGCCTTCCAGCCTGGAACCTTGTTGGGCAAAGTCCCGGAGCAGAGTTGCTAAGGCGCCTTTTAATTCGGTTACCTCCAGCGCCAAACTTGCCGCCGCGGGGCTCGGCCCGGGCCCGGCCCGGTGTGCTTGGAACCTGCCGCAGCTAACCAGTTCGGCGTCCCGATCGGTTTCTCCTCGCTTCCTTGAGCCTGAGCAGGAGGCTGGTAGCTTCTCTCCAGCCACCGAGGCAGCAGCGGCCAGACAGCCGGCCAGCAGCGGCAGCTGGAGGCTCTCCGAATCCACAAACCTTCCTGGCCCTGTCTCTGTCTCACCGCCAGCGGAGTCTCCATTCTTTCCTATCACGTCTCTGGCTCCTTCGCTTCCCACACTCGCCTGGCCTCTGTCCTGCGATGGTTTGGGGCTTATTGCTGGGGGAGCGACAGAAATTTCAGCCCCAGGCGTCTAGTCAAATTACTAGGTTTTTATTTATTACTATTATTATTACCACCACCATCATCATTATTCCTGTAACAATCATTTAGACTAAATAAAGCCAGGGCCCAGCCAGCTAACCCCCTCCAACGTTTTTATTTCATTCTCTTTTCTATCTATTAATAGCAAACTCAACTGATGCCGGTTAATTAATTCTCCCTTTCAGCCAGGGCTGCTCCGAAGCTAATTTTGGTTAAATCATCAGAGGCTAATGGTAATAATAATAAAAGGATTGGGTCAGCCTGGTCAATTGAACTCCAGTACTCCCTGGAAGGAAGGACCTGCTGCTTAGCAGACCCATGTGTATTAACAGAAACAAAAATTTCTCGGAATCCAATCGGAACTCAGAGCTACATCAGCTCCCATTTAAGTATAAATCTTTCCGTTAGGAGCAGCGTTTGTGAGAGAGGGACACACTCCCCCGGCATCCCTTTCATTTTATTTTTACTAAGTTAAGTTTTCTTTGGAGTTGACCAGCTGGTTCTTCCAAAAGCACATGACACAGAAAGGATCAGTCTGGAGGTTTTAGGGCTGTACCCACCCACGGAGGGCTGGAGAAGACACAGGAGTGATACAGTCAGAAATCTGGGAACGAATACAAAATCCCCTGACACGGTGGTCAAGCTTTATTTTTCTGGTGCACTTTTGAAAGGCTGTATTAAAATAGTGAGCATCATCTTATTTATTTATTTATTTTTGCTGTTGGGAACCTCAGTAAACAGCCCCCTTTCCAAACCCAGAGAAGAATAGTGCTCAAATTGTTTTATGAGTCTTTTTCGTCCTGAATAATTTTCCCCCACCTCAGTAGAAAAATTCCAGCAGTTGTGCCATCTTTTCTTTTTCTTTTTACTTTTTTTCCTGAGAAAGAAAAGAACACAGTCTATTATGGAAAGGATGGGGGAGCCTCAAGCCAAATGGTCGTAGCACCAACCGGTCCTGCCTGGGAAATCAAAACAATCACGCTCCATTTGGAGGCTCCACAGGGGCGCTGGCTGCTAGGTCCCAGGCTTGCCCGAGCCAAGACTGGAGGTGACGGTACCTGCAGATGGGACATAGATGGATGAGGCTTGGTTCCACTGGCTCTGGGGGTTAAAAATCTTCAGGAATTTTCTACCTTAGGCTGTTATGATCTTCCTGGAGGGAAGGGTCCCAGATGAACTTGCTTTTCAGTCTGGCTTGGGTCCAAGATCTGCAAGTTCCTTCCAGGCTAGACTTTGCTTAGGTGGAAGGATCTGGAGAGAGGAGAGAGAGGAGACAGAGGCCTCTACACTGGGACGAGGGCCTCCAAGATGCTTTTATTTTGGAGTCTAATAGTGCCCCCTCCCTGGAATTGCCCTTTCCCAGAGTTGGGTGGGGGGAGGTAAGTAGAAATTGTAGGAAAGGTCAGGGGCTGGTGTACGAGCAGGAGGGAAGGAAGCCATGGTCCGCGAAGCAATGGTATCCTATTCCCAAGCATTCCCCAAAGGAGTACAATCCTTTAAAAAAAAAATCAAAATGAAAATCGGTGTTTTGTTTTATTTTGTTTTTTCTTTAAAATTAAAGTTGAAGCAAGAAGCATCCATGTCAGGTCAGATGCTTGGTCCCAGCGTCTGCTGCAGAAAGCCTGGCGAGGAGAGAAGAAAAAAATCCCTATTGATGTCAGTTCCCTTTTTAGTTCCTAAGATGGATTCGAGGCCCAGTCCTCTTCTCCCCGTGTGTCTCTTCTCTCGCCCCGCAGGTCAGCCGCTTGGAACAGACCCGGGAGGAGGGGGGCAGAAAGGGGAGGGGGGGTCCGGCGTGTCACGTGACCCCCAGGGGTGCCAATGTCCGGTCGTGAGGGTATCAGGCCCTTGCAAGTTGCCACCCACTGCCCGGGCCTCGCCCAGCGATGCAGAAAGCCACCTACTACGACAACACGGCAGCTGCGCTCTTCGGAGGCTACTCCTCGTATCCTGGCAGCAATGGTTTCGGCTACGACGGGCCTCCCCAGCCCCCCTTTCAGGCCGCTACGCACCTGGAGGGTGACTACCAGCGCTCAGCGTGTTCCCTGCAGTCCCTGGGCAATGCCGCCCCACATGCCAAGAGCAAGGAGCTCAACGGCAGCTGCATGAGGCCCGGCCTGGCCCCAGAGCCCCTGCCCGCCCCGCCGGGCTCACCCCCACCCAGCGCCGCACCTACCAGTACCACTAGCAACAGCAATAACGGGAGCGGGCCCAGCAAAAGCGGCCCCCCCAAGTGCGGTCCCGGCTCCAACTCTACCCTCACCAAACAGATATTCCCCTGGATGAAAGAGTCGAGGCAAACGTCCAAGCTGAAAAACAGCTCCCCCGGCACAGGTACCAGCTCTCTGCCTTCACCGTCAGCTTTTGTCCAGTCCAAGAATGTCACTGTTATTCTAGCATTCGACCCCTAGGCGCCCACAAGGCGCCTGGGAACAATATTAGGTGGCTGCCGCTTCTCCCCCCCCACCCCACCCCGCGCCCAGTACCTCTTACCACCTGATGACCTCTGACCCTGCCAACACCCAGTCCCTCCAGCCATCCTCCGCCTGGGTTTCCAAGAATTTCCAGGAGGTGGGACGGTTGGCCTCAGAGCCCTTCCCAAGGCCGCATCGCCTGGAGGGCACAGAGTCATCAAGGATAGATTATTATTAAGTATGATTATTGTGGGTATTAATCACCATCGCTCAGGAGGCCCGGGGTCCTGGCCTTCAGCCACCGCAGTCTCTAGTGACACACTTCCAGGCCCTGCCCACCCGTGTCCAGTTCCCCCAAGGTGTTCTCAGTCACCCATCCTGTAAAGAGGACGGACAGAATGAGAAGATCATCTCAGACTTGGGTTTGGATATATGGGGAGGGGTGAGCGCACACGCAAAAATCTAACCCTAAATAAATGGCCACGCAGCTCTGTCTGTGTGACATGATCAAATTTTCATAAGCTGGGGCAGTGAGAGGAGAACAGGTCTCTTAATAAATGCCACTATTATAGAGTGTCCGCTAATGCGACGGGAGGTGGGAGGGGGGTGTCGGGGAGGAGGCGGGGACGCGAAGGGGAGGGTGGCGGGGGCTCCGGAGTCCAGACCTGGATTTATTAAGAAACGATGCATTCAATTTCGGCGTGTTCAGTAATTATCTTTTATTTCATTTTCTCCCCTTCCCCCTCCTCCCCCTCGGGTCCAGCAGAAGGTTGTGGTGGCGGCGGCGGCGGCGGCGGCGGCAGCGGCGGCGGTAGCAGCGGCGGGGGCGGCAGCGGCGGCGGGGGAGGGGACAAGAGCCCCCCGGGGTCGGCGGCGTCCAAGCGGGCACGGACGGCGTACACAAGCGCGCAGCTGGTGGAGCTGGAGAAAGAGTTCCACTTCAACCGCTACTTGTGCCGGCCGCGCCGCGTGGAGATGGCCAATCTGCTGAACCTCAGCGAGCGCCAGATCAAGATCTGGTTCCAGAACCGCCGCATGAAATACAAGAAAGACCAGAAGGCCAAAGGGCTGGCCTCGTCGTCTGGGGGTCCCTCTCCGGCCGGCAGCCCCCCACAGCCCATGCAGTCCACCGCCGGCTTCATGAACGCCTTACACTCCATGACCCCCAGCTATGACAGCCCGTCCCCGCCAGCCTTCGGCAAAGGCCACCAGAATGCCTACGCGCTGCCCTCCAACTACCAGCCCCCTCTCAAGGGTTGCGGCGCCCCGCAGAAGTACCCCCCGACCCCGGCGCCCGAGTACGAGCCCCACGTCCTCCAAGCCAACGGGGGCGCCTACGGGACGCCCACCATGCAGGGCAGCCCGGTGTACGTGGGCGGGGGTGGCTATGCGGATCCGCTGCCGCCCCCTGCCGGCCCCTCCCTCTACGGCCTCAATCACCTTTCCCACCACCCCTCGGGGAACCTGGACTACAACGGGGCGCCCCCTATGGCCCCCAGCCAGCATCACGGACCCTGTGATCCTCACCCCACCTACACAGACCTCTCCTCTCACCACGCACCACCTCAGGGTAGAATCCAAGAAGCGCCCAAATTGACACACCTGTGATGTGAGGGGCGGGTGGGGGGTGGGGGGCGAGATCAAGGGCCAGGGAGATGGTGGAGCTGGTGGTGGGGGCAGTCTGGAGGCCTGGAAGAGGTGTGTGTTGGGGTGGTTGCAGGCTTCCAGAAACAAGACAGGCCTGGGGCGCCTTCCCCTCTCCCTGGCCTGAGTCCTCCACGCCTGGTTCCATCTGCCCGCCCACACCCTTGGAAAGGAACCCACAGCAGGTTGGAGGCCACCACATCAATCCCAGGGCTCCAGTACTACCAAGTTGGGATTTCAGATTGGAGAGGGAGTCAGTTGGGTAGACGGAACCAAGATAGGCAAGCAGGGCAGAGAAGCACATTCAAAACTTATGGCTTGGCTTTCATTAACCAACCAACCAACCAACCAACCAAGCAATCAACCAACCAACCAACCAACTTACCTTCTATCTCTGTGGGCAATTCCCCCAAATCTTGATTTTTTTTTTCTGGTCCTCCCTTTCATTCTCCTTATGAGAAATAACAAAACACATTTAAATCTAAGGGCACAAAGTGTTTCCCTTCCACACCCCTAAAGCCTCAATTTGCCCCCATCTATTCGGGGCTTCCTGCCATGCCCACCATTTCTAGCCCCATGATTTTCTGATCTAAGGACGTATCTATACCCCACCCGTATTGATGGCAAGTTTCAGAGGGCTCAGGGATGGTGGGAGACCCTGAAGGTTAGAGCTGCCTATAATATAAATAAATATATTTTTTTTCTTTTAAGGAAAAGTTAAGAGGCTAAGGCAGGCAAAGGTGTCAGGACTGGGAGGTTTTGCCTGCTCTGCAGCCTCTCAGCTCCCACCCCATCCCACTCTCTCCTCCACGGAAAGCAACCCACATGGAGCTCCCCACTTCCCTTTTTCTTCTGTTACTCTCTTGACTTAATGTGAAAACAGGGTATATTTGAACAAACTGTCTGTCCTCGGCAGGGGCTGCAGCTGGGCCCGTGAACCTTGCTCCAGCCCCTGACAGGACGCTCTTGTTGCACTTGGAGTTTACATTTTAATGGATATTAAAAAAAAAAAAAAACCAACTGTGAGAGATGCCTGGGCCTGCAAAAGTCCAGCTTCGCTCAAAAAGCGTGTGTTCTAGTGAACATTTTCATATATATTTATTGGTTATAGCCTGTTAAAATATTTTCTTTTTTTGTATTATTTATCCCCCCTACATTATGTATTTATATGAGGAACAAAAAAGGAAAAAATGTACTTTTTTAGTATTTACTTGTTATAAAGGATGTTGTGTTCCCTGTCATGTAAAACCAGCTGTTTTAGTTTTTACTGTATTCTAGACAAGAGCTGTAGATTTATGTTAAACTCGTACTTATGAGCAATTGTAATTAGTTCTAAAAGGCATGAACTCAGCTCCTAATGGTCACTGTATAGTCCTGAATTTGTAGACTTAGAGTTAATTCTCTCTTGGAACTTTCTTTGTTCTTCTGTAGTTACTTTTCCCCCCCTTAGTTAAAAGGGTTGTCTGTCAAAACAATTCTTGAATAAACTTTCTGTTATCAATTTTATCTTGTCCTGGTGGTCTGATTCAGATTGCAGAGAAAAGGCTCCAATTGCCAAGTGTCCCCTAAGAGGAGGGCATTGAAGACACTTTTCTGGCCTTTTTGTCTACTGCTCAGGCCCCTGTCTCCTTCCCCAGCATTTCCTCCTGGTTTAAACTCGGGTTTTGACATTCCTAACAGTCTAGACCATTCTGCCAAGTGCTGCAGCTAAGGTTTAAGTAACAAGTTGGGGAAGGGAAGGGGATCTTGGGCTGTCTGTTTGGCCTTTTTCCTCAGTCCTTGGCCTTCCTTCTTTGACCAGCACCTCTATGCATCCCTCTGCCCACGTCAAACCAAATCAAAATCTAGCTTATTACTGCTTCTTCCAGGCAACCTAAACTTCAGGATTCTCTTCCGGAGCTACAAGGAGGCTGTCACGTGACCTGAAGCCCAACCACCATTGGGTCTAAAATGAAAACAAAGGAAAATGATTAATCTGGGGGAAAAAAACAACAACAAACCCAGGCCTAGACTTCTCAGGTCAAGCCTTAGAACTGAAGTGAAATTAAATCATTTGATGAAGCCCAGGGCAAAGGCAGGGGAGGCCAGTTTGATTTCTCCTGCCCGGGAAAGGGAGAAGAAGGAAGCCAGGAAAGCTGCTGAAACCAAGCGTAAATAAAATGGTCCCCAGGCTAATGCGAGGCTCTGTTTCCACGATCCTCGGGAAAACTTCATTTCTTAGTCCTGGTTCCATAAAAGTTTTATCACAGTGGAGCGAGGATAGAGAGGGTCTGTCAAAGATGAAATGTCACCGCCGCATCGCGGTATCCGATGAGAGCGAGGAGACAGGGAGGCTGAAATATGGAGCTAATTCGTTCAAAGAGAAGCAATGGCTGCTTGCTGAAGAGTTACATAATTCTAATTGTAAGCGTTGCGCCCGCATTGCTTAATTAGGAGCATATATTTGGTGGTAGGGGTGATATGGGGGGTGGGGTGGGGGTGAGAATCGTTCTAGGCCCCCAGCCTTAAAGCGAGGGCTGATTTTCATTTTTATGTTGCATCCTGGCAGTCCAAGGTTAGTAATTACAGTCTTTATGCAACAATAAATAACAATAAAAAAACAACCTGAACAATACATCCCTTCCCCACCATGTAGGATTTTTTTTTAAAACTGGACTTGGTTCATCCAGGCAGCAAGCAATTTAGCATTAGGTCAGGCTATGCATTAAGAGCAGAGGAGCGTGCAAAGCTTGATTGGGATCAAATAACGCTCAAGGGTCTGTCTTTCCTTTCCTTTTTCTCTTCCCTGAGTAACTTTTCCTGAATGATAGGCCTACATGAAGGGTCATGTTTGGCTCTGCGGATGGAGGGAGGGGTGGGTTGCTTATTTACCTAGCTGGAGAGGAACAGGGTAAGAGAGACTTTAGCTAGATCGACCAAAAGCAGTGCTTTGGCTTGAAGCTAGGGCTATAAACAAAAATAGAACCTACCCTTCTGTTTTCAAGACTCCAGGTACTCAGCTAAAGCTGTTAAAAACATGGCTAAAAATCTATGCTGTAAGGTTCCTAGCGGACAGGGAGCAGGAGGGATGTCTCTGGGAAGGAGGGTTCCCTCCCCCACCCCCCTTTAACACCCAAGTTTTCTGCTGTTCACTAATCTGGCCATAAAATCTGTCATCAAGGGTTAGAGAGCTGTATTTCCTACGGGACAGTCTGGGCCCTGATTGCCTTAGAAGAACCCTGGATACTGCAGCCAGCTGGTTAGGAAACTTGTAGAGGTGTCCAAGGGCACAGCCAGGGAGAAGGCCCCTCACAGGCCCCACTGTGTAACTTGCACACAGCTACTATTTGGATTCTCCCCTGCTAACCACCACCCAAATGGAATATATATTATATACATACACATTTTTTTTAAAGCTGAGTTACACACCACCCTCTCTGGCCCTCTGGCCCAGTTAAGAGCAGTTCCCCAAGAGCCTGCCTCTTTCTGTCCTTGCAGCGGCCAGATCCGGGTCCCCCACCCCCACCTTCTAGTCAGACTTCTCTGCCTTTTTATTTTCTTTCCTTTTTTTTTTTTCCTTTCTATAAATACTCACCACCACCCACGCGGACGTTACATTGACAGAAAGTTTCTAGTTCCAGCTCTCCGCTGACTTGCCATTTCTCTGCTAACCAGCCTTCTCCTCCAGGCTGGGCGGCAGGGAGCGAAGAGGGGGAGGGGAGGCCATAGCCGTGGGAGTTCTCCGGGGCAAACTTTCCACCCAAGTTAGCGCCTTCCCTCTGTCTCCATTTCCCATCTGTTTCCTGGCCCTCCCAGAATCACCTTTCTCTTCTGCTACCCCTCCCTCAGGCCTTTTTAAGGGATGTGGAATTTAGGCTGTTCCCTCTGCTTTCCCAAAGAGCCAAATTCTTTGATGCAATCGGAGGGAGCTGTCAGGGGGCTAAGATTGATCGCCTCATCTCCTCTTGGTCCCTCTGACCCACTTATTTAAAAATCTTCCCCCAGATCGACTTTTCGTTTTCAGCTCTGAGGCCTAGTTTCCCACCAAATTGCTTGTGGCTCCGAGTTTTGTGTCTCCTCCCTCTAGTAAATTACAACATTGTAAAGTGGAGCTTATCATAGTCCCCTCACAATAGAATACATTATTTTCCCCCCTCTGGGGGTCATAAACCGAATATAATCCCAGTGGTGGTCTTTATTTCTTCTCCCTCCATCTTTAGGGATTTTTTTTTTAAACCAGGGATTTAAAAAAATTGCACAAAGGCAAATATGACAGAGAAAGTCCCTTTGTCCTGAGGGAAAGTGCCCTCCCCCATTACATTAATTTTAGCTTTGAAACTTTTGTGGATGGCTACCTTGGTGCCCTGGACATAGACACAGACACAACCTGAGGGCTATGAATGTATCTGCCATCTTAGACCTTCTTGGACCCTCCTACTGAACAGTGCTGTGGTGTCACAGAGTATGAGTATAGATGATCCCAACAGGAAGAAGGCCAGTAGACATAAAGTATTGCCTGTAAATACTGGGCAGAGGACAGAATTCAGGGCACATGGCTGGGAAGGAGACCAGTGTCCCCAAGTGCTCCTGGCACCTCGCTGCTTTGTGCCAGCTTGTGCATTTCTTAAGTTTGAACTGCTGCTTCCAGAGGGTGGGTGGGTCCCTGCTGCTGGTGGTCAGAGCTCCGTCCATCAACCTCCGTTCTGATTTTTCACCTTAATACTGACCTTTTCCCAAAGAGTGGAAGCCTCTTTGTACCCCTACTTCCTCCCAAATGGGCTTTTGCTCTTTGGAGGGTGGTTGGGAAGGGGAGAGGATATACTGATGGCCACATAAAGAAAGCATATTCGTTGACCCAATTAAAATCTTTAGACAAGAAGACCATTTCTCCCTTAAATTTGGTTGTTTCTACAGGCTCCCACCACCACACAGTCTCTGAAGGGGAGGAAGCTGTTCTTCGGGCTTTTCTCGGAGAAGAGAGCAACTGGGGAGAGTGTGGGGGCGCTGGGGTTGGAATAGGGGTACAGGAGGAAGGCTTATGGTATCCAGGTCGTGGTCCTCTGGAGTTTTTGAATCAATTAAAGCAAATAATGCCTGTGTTTTCCACCAGGCCCAGACGAGCGATTGGCGGAGACCGGTCCCGTGACCATGAATTCCCTGCAATTTCGTCGGAGTCCTGGGTTTAATAGAGAGAGTCCCCATACGCTTGTATTTATCAGCAATATACAATTATAAAGGCCTAAATTTAAAAAAAAAAGAGAGAGAGAGAGAAATTCCCCTCCCCCGCGAAATCGCTTCATTGCATAAACCTGGGGGGGCGCGGGAGAGGGGGTCCCTTCCGATCCTCCCTCCTGACGCCCCCCCCAGCAGGCCCCCTCCCCCACCATTGAAAGCCATGAATTTTGAATTTGAGAGGGAGATTGGGTTTATAAACAGCCAGCCATCGCTCGCGGAGTGTCTGACTTCCTTCCCCGCTGTCTTGGAGACATTTCAAACTTCATCAATCAAGGAGTCGACATTAATTCCTCCTCCTCCTCCTCTGGAGCAAACCTTCCCCAGCCTCCAGCCCGGCGCCTCCACCCTTCAGAGACCCGGGAGCCAAAAGCAAGCCGAAGATGGGCCTGCTCTGCCGCCGCCGCCGCCGCCGCCGCCGCCGCCGCCGCCACTCCCCGCCGCCCCCCCAGCCCCCGAGTTCCCCTGGATGAAAGAGAAGAAATCCGCCAAGAAACCCAGCCAAGCCGCCGCCGCATCTCCTTCTCCAGCCGCTTCCTCGGTCCGGGCCTCCGGGGTCGGATCCCCTTCAGGTGGGTGAGCCTAGTGGGGGCGGGGTGAGGGGCAGCTGCAAGAGAAGGGGAGAAAGTGAGATGGCGGGGAGTCTGGTGGGGTTCCCCGGGGTTGATGGATCCTGGGGTTAGGGAAGCAGAGTATCCCGCTGGGGTCCAGGCCTAGCCAGAGCCAGCGGCCCTACCACCACCCCTCAGCAGATTTTGGAAGCTGACTTGGGGGGTAGGGTGGTTTTTTTTTTTTTTTTTTTTTTTTTAATGTGTGAAAAGAAAATGATTCGATAGAAGTCTTTTCCCATTATCTATGTAGAACGGAGTGTTGTGCCTGGGATTGAATCTGGAGCCAGGAAACGATGCGATTCTCCTACTTCTCCCAAGCTTAGGAAGAGAAGGGGAAATTCAAAAGCTAGGAAGGAAAGGGGTGAAGATCCCTCTCTCCAGATTGAGGTGGAAAGTTCCGAACTGAGGGGTCCATTGGGAGGACTGGGGGGGGGGGGAGGGAGGCTCTGAGGTTCTGGGAGCGAAAAAGGAATTGCTCCCCGCCCCCTACGTGGCCCGTGGGCGGCTCTGAATGCACCGATCTGACCCGGGCCAGGTCTTTCCTGCGTGGGAGAGCGCTAAAAAAACGAAACAAAACAAAACAAAAAACCCAAAACCCAACCAAACCAAAACAAAAAACCCCTAAAGACACAGAGGGGGAACCGCTTTGGGGGTGGGGTGGGAGCTCGGGTAGGACTGTTGACTGTCTTTTTAGCGGATGGGGTGCTCACGATCTCAGCTAAAGCGAGGCTGGGTTGAGATCTCTCTGATACGCAGGGTGCTTTCCTCGCAGATGGCCCGGGACTGCCGGAGAGCGGCGGCGGCTCGCGCAGGCTGCGCACGGCCTACACCAACACGCAACTGCTGGAGCTGGAGAAGGAGTTCCACTTCAACAAGTATTTGTGCCGGCCGCGACGCGTGGAGATTGCCGCTTTGCTGGACCTCACCGAAAGGCAGGTCAAAGTCTGGTTCCAGAACCGACGCATGAAACACAAGCGGCAGACTCAGCATCGGGAGCCGCCGGATGGGGAGCCAGGCGGGCCGAGCGCCCCGGATGACTCGGGAGACCCAGCCGAGGAACCCGCAGTCAGCCCCGGCGGCACCTCCGCCTCTCACCGGCTGCGAGAAGCCTGCTTCCTCCCGGCCGAAGCCGCGCAGGGTCCCCGGGGTGCACCGCTACCCGCGCCTCCTGCCACTCCCCTGGAGAGTGTGGGCGCGCCGAGCCCCGGCTGCACGATGCTCAGAGCCCGAGGCCTGCAGCCAGAGCCCCTGCCCGAAGACACCTGCCCTGAGCAGCCGGATTCGCCTTTCCTGCCCGACCTCAACTTCTTCGCTACAGACTCTTGTCTCCAGATGTCCGGAGGCCTTTCTCCCAGCCTGCAAGGCTCTCTGGACAGCCCCGTCCCCTTTTCCGAGGAAGAGCTGGACTTCTTCACCAGCACGCTCTGTGCCATCGACTTGCAGTTTCCCTAACCTTTTTTTTTTTTTTTTTTTTTCCTTTCCTTGACCCTTTCCACCTGGTCCTCTTTGGCTGTTGGGGAAAAAAAAATATCGAGCCTTCTCCACCCCTAGTCACATTTACGTGTTTTGCTAAAATTCAGGTATTAATGAATTAGCGCTTAATCCACTCCCTCCCTTTCACTTTTTAAAAACCACACAGAAAAATTCCATTTGGTAAAACTCCTTCCAACGAAATCTCAGGAATAATTAAACTCTAGTGGGGGAGGTTTTTCTTAAAAAGAACTAGAGGGACCTATTTTCCTCTTTTTTAAGTTTTAGATCGTAGATTATTTATTAAAATTGTTTAATAATAGGAAAAGGGGAAAGTATTTATTGTACATTATTTTCATAGATTAAATAAATGTCTTTATAATACGAAAACGAGTGTTTGTGTTGGGTTCCAGCTCTTTTCCCAAGACTCTATGGCCAGTTTCGCTTTTCCAGGTCCGGCTTGAGGTTGTTCTGGCTCGGGCGACCAAGCAGTAGCATGGTCCCATCTCCCCGGCTGGCAAAGTCCGGGTGATACAAAAGTGACCCTGCTTGGTGGCCACTGCTCTGTCCATGACACCAGGAAGAACTGGTAGTTTCGTGGAAGCTTGGTCACTTACTCGTCCTCCGTCCGCCCACAGCCGGCCTTTGGCCCTGCTCAGATGTTTCCTGGCTCCCTGCTTGGAAATAAAGATGGGGTGGGTGGGAAAAGAGAGCATGGAGCAGGAGCGGGTGCAAGAAAATGTCTCAGGGGCCAGCCAGCTTCGAGCCTTGGAGGTGGCACAGAGGGTTAAAGGAATTGAAGGGAGATCCTCTGGCTTGCTAGTCCGCAGGCTTCAGGTGCAGAAGCCAGGCGGGGATTCGGCAAGCTTGGGCCGAGGCCTGCGCCGGGTGCTGCTGGGCTGCAGGTCGCTTGGGACTGGAATCGGGGTTAGGAGTCTTGTCAGGAAGCCCGGAGGCTGCTTGGGAAGCATCCGGCCTACAACGAGGGAAGGTTTAGCCAGGCGAGCGGCGAGGAGAGCTGGAAGCAGGGAAGATGCTCAAAATGGCGCTGGGCCGGGCAGCTAGGAGCGCGGGGGAAGCAGCGGTGGCCGCCATGACAGCGGCTGGGGGATGCTCGGAGTCGGCTCCCGGCCCGTCCCCACCCCCACTTTCCTGAGGCCAGATCTTTCACACCGAAGAGAAGGCAGTCTAGGAGCCTCCCAGCAATTGTGGGGTTTTATTTTATTTTACTTAGAAAAAAGAAAAGAGGGAAGGAGAGGACGGGGGACCCAAGGGGAGGCCTTGCGGCGTGGGAGGGGCAGGCGGGCCTGGAGACCTGGGACCACTTCACCCAGCGTGGCTTTTGATCCTTTGCTCTGGGCTTTGAAACCGTGCCAGAGCGTTTTCCAAATGCAGGCCCACCTGTCTTGACCAACAACTTCATTCTCCATGGCAACACGGCTCCCCGGCTCTTGCCCCCCACCGCACCCTTCCCGGCTCGGTAAACTCAGGAAAGGCAAAGCAGAGATCGCTCTTCCCCATCTGCCTCCTGGATTGTTCTCCGGAACCAGGAGATTTAAGGGACCCTGGAAAGCCATTCATCCTCCTCAGGTTTATTTAATATTTCTCCGGCTCAGAAACAGATACCTACCTCCCCGGCAGATGCTGCCTTTTTTTTTTTTTTTTTTGAAAGCAGTTTATTTCCTGGGCCTCCTAGACTTTTCTCTCAGACCAGCAGGAGCCAACGTAGGTGGTGACATGGAGGACTAGGCAAAGCCACTGTATTTTTTTCCCCCCCAAACGGGTCCCTTAGTGTAGGAAGTACACATATTTTATTCAGCTGGAATTTAATCCTTTAAACTGTCTTAATATAGAATTCGCCTCATGCATTAAATAATCTTATGTCATGTTAAATTGCACTTATTTCTCTCATAAATAAATTAATATAGAACAATTAGATGTGTTATTATAATAATACCGTGTATCTTATTAGTTTATTTTCCCTCATAAAATATATAGGTATGAAATAAATTCAATATATTAAAGTAATAATACACAGCTTATTGGCTTGTGTGTTTATTTTCCCCATAAATAAGTGAATATATAATATATTAAAACCACACTATACATCTCATTGGACTGTGTGTTTATTTCTCTATAAAATATGCCTACAGGCAGTGTTTAGTGTCTTAAAAATCACAGCACATACGCCATCTCTATGCTAGCAAAACGAGGGAGACATATCAATTGGGGCTTTGATTTCTATGGATAGCAAAACTAGATAATTTAGTCTAATTAAAAATGTTCTTGCAGCCATGCTAGGCTGTTACAAAGATCAAGGATACCAGAAAGATCTCACTAATTACCCACCTTCCAGCTTTCTTTGGTCAGAAGGAGAATACCCTTCATCAATGCCAAAAGGCAGGAGCTGCAGAGAAACCCCATTCAGGGATGCTGGTCTGTAATACCCAGGGATCCCTGCGGCTTCAGTTCTGTAGATGATTGGTTGTTCCATGGCCCAGCAGCACCAACATTACCTGAGCTAGTTAGAAATGCAGAATCTTAGGCTCTACTCCAGACCTCCAGAACCTGAACCTGCAATTTAGCAGATTTCTAAATGATTTATAGGCACATTAAAGTTTGAGAAGGACTGCTAGATTACATTGCCACCTTGCTTTCTGCCTTCCTCCACGCTTAAGAATTTTTGAGAGCTGGGCATGGTAGTGCACACCTACTGTCCTAGCACTCAGGAGGTCTAGGCAGGAGGACATGGATGTCGGGCTAGCCTTCATAGTGAGGCTCTGTCTCAAAAAAAGAAAAAACTGGTCGTGGTTCATACCTGTAAACCCAGACCTCAGAAGGCTGAGGCTGAAGGACTGCTGTGAGTTTGAGGCTAGCCTGATTTACATAGTGATTTCTAGGCCAACCTACAAAATGAGAGTCTATCTTAGAAAACAAAACAAAACAAAACTCAGAAAAAAAAAACCCTCAAAAAGTAAGATAGAAGAGTCTGGAGAGTTAGTTGGCTCAGTAGTTAAGAGCACTGGCTGCTCTTGCAGAGGACCTGAGTTCAGTTCCCAGTATCCACACAGTGGCTCACAACTATCTCTAGTTCCAGTTCCAGAGGATTTGATCCTCTGTTTCTGACCTCCACAGTCACCAGGCGTACATGTAGTGCACAGATATATATATATGCAGGTATATGCAGGCAAATATCCTTACACTTAAAAATAAAATAAATCAATCTATGTCTATATCTATATTTATATATGAGGTATATGCAGGCAAATATCCTTACACTTAAAAATAAAATAAATCAATCTATATCTATATCTATATTTATATATGCAGGTATATGCAGGCAAATATCCTTACACTTAAAAATAAAATCAGCCAGGCAGTGGTGGTGCACGCCTTTAATCCCAGCACTCTGGAGGCAGAGCCAGGAGGATCTCTGTGAGTTTGAGGCCAGCCTGGACTACCAAGTGAGTTCCAGGAAAGGCACAAAGCTACACATAGAAACCCTGTCTCGAAAAACCAAAAATAAATAAATAAATAAATAAAATTAATCAATCAATTAAATAAATAAATAAAATAAAAGAGAAAGAGAGAGAGACACACAGAAGGAGAGATAGATAGATAGATAGATAGATAGATAGATAGATAGATAGAGAAGGACTTTTGATCCATTTTACTTGGCTATGACTTTCCAATTCTTCCAACCTCGTTGTTCAGAGAATCTCAGCTATGCCAGCCTTGCTTTCTCATGTTAAAATGAAAGGTCCAGCAAAGTTCAATCTACCTGTTTAGATTCATGTGTTTTCTTTGTGATAGGGAAAGTCATTTCCAATCCAGGAAATCAGGGCATCCATCTTTCCTCTTGGTGATTATTAGAGAAGAGTTGAAATTCTGCTTCCAATAAACACACAGCCTTTTTGTCTCTATCCTTCCCCAAATTCATCAAGTCACCATCTTTGGTGATAGCACAGAAGAATAAAGGAGGCAACACATTTCCAGGAGGAAGAGACACCCATCTTTAATTTCCCCTTTCAATTTCAACATCGGGGGATCCCTGTCAATACGGAATGCATCCCACTTAGCTCCTTTTCCTCTCTTCATCTCTAGGGCCATTCCGCCTACTCTATCCTGAGATTTTACAGTTGAATGTAGAGGAAAAGAGAGAGCAAGACTGGTTTCTGGGTAGGGAAGTTGACCTCTCCAGTGGTGGCAGGCTGGGACATGATTCCTCTTGGGTCAGGACCAACTATGAGTAGCCTGTAGCACAGATAGGTTATAAATTGGCTGTGGCTGGAGCAGGAAGGCTTCAGTGCAGGCCCAAAGGCGGCTGGTCAGTCTGTTGTGCTCTTTAGTGAATCCTTCTTGCAAGAAAAATGGCTCATTAATGCTACAGTGAAAGCAAAAGACCATTAAACTGAGGAATTACTTGCAATCATGATAACCCAGAGTCATTTAAAAAAAAGTTAACTTATGCCTGGGCAAGTCCCTTCCCCTTTCTGGACCTCAGTTTCTCTGTCTGTGAAATAAATTGAAGAATTGAATGTTTCTAATGTAGTCTACATTAGTTTATGCTAAAAGTATATTTGTGAATCCTCACAGGTGATGTTGTGAAATTTATTATGGCTGGAGTTGCACTCTAAAATGACTCTTGTTTGTTTGTTTGTTTTGGTTTTTCAAGACAGGGTTTCTCTGTGTAGCTTTGGAGCCTTTCCTGGAACTCACTCTGCAGCACAGGCTGGCCTCAAACTCACAGAGATCTGCCTGCCTCTGCCTCCCAAGTGCCGGGATTAAAGGTGTGCGCCACCACCGCCCGGCTAAAATGACTCTTGATGTTTGGCAGTAGCCAACCTCCACACTTCTGGCGGACCATTTTAACAAAATGTAATGTATATCTTTGCATCTAGAACCATGTTCACAATCATTTACTTACATCTTTTCAATGAGCATGCCACTGGATACAGTGTTAGGTGCCAGGAGCCATATATTCATTAAATGGTACAAATATTTGGAAGTGTCCTACCCAAGTCTCTCTGTGGCTTTCATCCTTTGCCATCTTTCCAGATATTTGCCTATGTTTACCATTATTTAAAAAGACTAGTCCATTTCATTTACAAAGAACCACTGGAATTCCTTGACACATGGTATAACAGACTTTTATCAGGTTACTGGGCATCAGAACATAGGCACAAATTATGAATTTCCCTAAATATTCCTACAAAATTCTGATCTTCCAGACCTCTGATAAGCATCATGGGCTCTACTTTGTAGCTTCCTAAAATGTGCTGTCAATCAAATGTATGTCTGCGATTTGCAGAAGGTGGCCTCTAGGGCCCTACTTTATCCTTTCTGCCTTCTGTGGCCACTATAGCCTAGATCCTCCAGTGACCTCCCACTGTTTACTTCCGGTTCTCCATTCTCCATAGTGAGGCAGGGATTTCAATACTCCTTCCTCAGAGCACAGAGTGAGTCGTTGAAGGAGTCTATTTCTTTTCCAACCTAAGCCAATTTGGATACTCATTCAGTTCTGAATTTAGCTTGATCAAGTTTTAAAAGATATATTATTATTATTATTATTATTATTATTATTATTATTATATAAATGTGTGTGTGTGTGTGTACTCATACCTTGACTCATGTGTAGAGGTCAGAGACAACTTTGTGAAGCTGATTCTTCCCAGTTGCCTAGACATGGGGTCTGAGGATTGAACTTGGGTCGGTAGGCTTGCACAGAAAGTGATTTGACCCGCTGAGCCATTCATTTCTCCAGCCATCAATCAATGTTTCAAGAATATTTTGTGTGTGTGTGTGTGTGTGTGTGTGTGTGTGTGTGTACCTGTGTGTTCAGGTCAGAAGCCTGCAGAGGTCAGAAGAGGAGGTGCTGGATCCCCTGAAACTGGAGTTAGAGATGGCTGTGAGCTGTCATGTGGGCACTGAGAACTAAGCCTGGATCTTCTGCAAGAAAAAGTACTCTTAACTGCTGGGCCACCTTTCCATGCCTGATCCTTTTCTAAAAAATAAAAAAATTACATTTATTTATTTATTTACGTGTGTGTGTGTGTGTGTGTGTGTGTGTGTGTGTGTGTGTGTGTGTGTATACATGTGCATGGAGTAAATGTGGAGATGAGAAGACAACTTGTGAGTCACAGATACTGAACTCAGATGGTCAAACTCAGCAGCAAGTGCTTTTACTCATTGAACTATCTTGCTAGTCAGTCTCTTGATCAAGTTTTGGTGAGTTTTCCAAAGTATTTATTTTGGTCAAAAGTATTACGTTTGCCCAGGCATTGTGGCTCATGCCTTTAATCCCAGCACCTGGGAGGCAGAAGCAGGAGGATCTCTGAGTTTGAGGCCAGTCTGGTCTACAGATGGAGTTCCAGGACAGCCAGGGCTACACAGAGAAACCCTGCCTTCAAAACAAAAACAAAAACAAAAAAAAAAAAATCACATTTGACTAAACATAATTATTATTATTCTTTTCCTTTTTTCTTGACAGAGTCTTATTATGTACCTCTGGTTGTCCTGGAACTCACTATGCAGACCAGGCTGGCCTTGACCTCACAGATGCTGTGGGATGTCTTTCTGTATATTGTGAATATGTGTTGCTCTGATTGGTTGATAAATAAAGTTGCATTGGTCTATGGCAAGGTGGCTTAGAGGCAGGCAGGAAATTTAAGAAGATATACGGGAGAAGAAAGGAGAGGAAAGAGAGAGACACCAGCCTGCTGCCCAAGGAGCAACACGCCAGCAAATCGGGAAAGTCACGGAACATGTGGCAAAACATAGATTAATAGAAATGGGTTAATTTAAGCCAGGTGGTGGTGGTGGTGGTGGTGGTGGCAGCGGCGGCGGCGGCGGCGGTGGCGGCGGCGGCGGCGGCGGCGCATGCCTTCAATCCCAGCACTCAGGAGGCAGAGTCAGGTGGATCTCTGTGAGTTCGAGGCCAGCCTGGTCTACAGAGTGAGATCCAGGACAGGAACTAAAACTACACAGAGAAACCCTGTCTCGAAAAACCAAAAAAGAAATGGGTTAATTTAAGACATAAGAGCTAGCTAGCAAGAGGCCTGTCATAGGCCATGCAGTTTGTAAATAATATTAAGCCTCTGAGTGATTATTTTATTTTATTTTATTTTATTTTATTTTATTTTATTTTTTTATTTTTTTTTATGAGTGATTATTTTATAAACAACTGTGGAACCACAGGGCCAGGTGGGACTGGAGAAAACTTAAGGCTGCACAGAGATTTTCCTGCCTCTGCCTTTCAAGCGCTGGGATTAAAAAGCATGCTCCACCATGCCTGGCCATTTTCTTATTTTATTTGTATGTATGTTTTGCTTACATCCGTATCTGTGCATCATGTGTGTGCCTAGTGCCTTCCAGAGGCCAGAAGAGGGCATTGGATCCCCTGGAAATGAAGTTACAGACCTTTGTGAGCTGAGAATTGAATCTAGGTTCTCCGGGAAGGGCAACAAGTGCTAAGGCCAGCTCTCTAGCCATTTTCTTTTATTATCATTATCATTATCATTATCATTATTATTATTTGTTTTGTTTTTTTGAGACAGAGTTTCACTATGTAGCCTTGGCTGTTCTGGAACTCACTCTGTAGCCCAGGCTGGCCTCGAACTCACAGAGATCTGCCTGTCTCTGTCTCCTGAGTGCTGGAATTAAAGACTTGTGCCACCACAGCCTGGCTCCTTTTATTATTATTGTTATTAATTTTTCATAGTATTGTGAATCAAACCCAGGGCCTCATGCTGCGTACCAGGCAAGTGCTCTATCACTACACGATATTCTCAGCTGTGGATAAGCTAAGCAAGTAGAAAATTATTTTAATTCTTCACCACATGCTAAGTTTTTCTTTGAGAATAATCTCAATTTTGTTTGAACATGTGACCATGCAGCCATTCACTCCAGATACATGTTCAGCCTGCATCCTTCTAATCTCTTTAAAGCCACCACCTCAAAGGGACAATTTCTAAGCCCAAATACCACTAAGAAAAGGAACAACGCCACCCTCCCTAGAAATTTTTCATTAAATATTTGGAGAATCAAGACTTTCTTTTCTAATATGCAAACTCAAACCTTTCTTCTGCAATTTTTATCACCTGAGTTCTTTGTTAAGCGTTAGACTTTAATTTTAAAACGAAACCTAAAATAATACACAACAAAAATTGCTTTAGCTTAGAAGAATATTGTCTGCCTAAATAGGGCCAACCCTCTCCATTTTCAATGAAATTTGCATATGATACAATGCACATTGTGTAATATATGGTGATACGTTACATAAAAGGATAGTATTGTGCTGTTCTCCTATCTCCTATTTCCATATTTTAATATGCTAGTCATATTAAAAAGCAGAAGACTGACTCATAGTATTTCGGAGTGTGCATGTAATGTTATTATCACACATCTATAGAATTCTCTATGGTTGATGTTTTCTTGTTTGCTTCAATCCCACTAACACTGCAGCAGGGGAAGTCATATTAAACCCATTCTTCTTCTTTGAGGCTGAGACTCTGAGAAGTCAAAGAACTCGTCCGGAGTCCTGGTATTTAAAAATGGCCAAGCGGGGACTTGAACCCAAGTATTCCAGACCCAAGTCTAGGACTCACCCCACTGTAGCATTGTCACACCTACCACCTAAAGTCTCAGCCAGATTCACGACACTTGAATTAGCTTACATTCGAAGAAACCACACCGGATCCGTATTGCATCCCTTCTACCGCAGCAGCAAGGTGTTATTTCCTGCAGTGGGAAACTGATAACCTGATTACACGTTCTTCTTATTCTGAAGGGCCAGTCTTTGATCTTGAGTTTTTTGCCTCCCAAAATTTGGGCTGGGATGAGCACACAGATGTGCTTGGGGCCTAATTGTAGCACAAAACTTAAGAGGTCTTATTAATAAAAACAAACCTGGAGCTAGGTTTTGGGGTGAATGCTGGAAGATCAGAGAAGCAGAACAAGCCACAACCTCACCTTGCCAGTTCCTCAGCTGATCCTGTTTCCTCAGACTGGAAGCTTCTGAGTTCTCATCCAGAATGAATCTCAGCTGAACTGCTGCTCAAAGCCTAAAAGCTTAACCAGGCTCTAGTTCCTCCTCCTCACGCCTTAAGTACCTTTCTGCTTCCTGTCATCACTTCCTGGGATTAAAGGCTCTAGTTACCATGCCTGGCTGTTTCCAGTGTGGCCTTGAACTCACAGAGATCCAGGCAGATCTCCGCCTCTGGAATGCTAGGATTAAAGGCATGTGTGCCACCATTTCCTGGCCTCTATATCTAGTGGCTGTTCTGTTCTCTGACCCCAGATAAGTTTATTAGGGTGCACAATATTTTGGGGAACACAATATCACCATACCTAATAATAGAATCATTAGGTTGATTTTGCCAACTCCACCTGCTTCTTTCCTAAACAGCTTCTTCAACAAAAAGGATCAGAATCTGTTGTTGTTTTGTTTTGTTTTTCCAGACAGGGTTTCTCTGTGTAGCTTTGCGCCTTTCCTGGATCTAGCTCTGTAGACCAGGCTGGCCTTGAACTCACAGAGATCTACCTGCCTCTGCCTCCCGAGTGCTGGGATTAAAGGCGTGCACCACAACCGCCTGGCCAGGACCAGAATCTGAGATGTGAACTTTTAATATATTCTTCTTCTGTTAGACTGACTCCCATGTCTGTGTTCTCAGCCTTAGGACCAGAGTCCTCAAAGAATTCTAGGCCAGACATATTAGGACGCCTGCAAGGCCAACACTAGGGAGGCGGAGACTGGAAGATCAGGAGTTCAAAGCCATCCTCAGATACATAGGAAGCTCAAGACCAATTTGGGTTACAGAAGAGTCTGTCTTAAAAAACAAAACAAAACAACAAAGGATAATTTCAGATCTAAACATGCCCATGTTCTATATTGTCTAAGCACATCATATATAGTAGGAAATCAACTTTATTTCATTTTGGGGGTTGGATCCACTCAGACCCTCAGGTGAAAATTCTATGCCACAGGCTACTCTAGCCAGTGAAACTATGGAGGAGAATGGG
This sequence comes from Peromyscus eremicus, assembly GCF_949786415.1. Taxonomy (NCBI): domain Eukaryota; kingdom Metazoa; phylum Chordata; class Mammalia; order Rodentia; family Cricetidae; genus Peromyscus; species Peromyscus eremicus. The sequence goes on from NC_081423.1 coordinate 78,966,731, forward strand.
GAGCTAGGGGGATTGGACTGCTAGGTTTCTAATCTTTTCTGCCCAAATTTCAAGAGCCAGCAGGAATTTAGGAACATTGAGGGTTTTGTTTGCTTTTCTGTTTCTTTGTTTGAGACAGGCTCTCATTATGCAGCCTTGGCTGGCGAGGAACTTGCTGCATAGACCAGGCTGTCCTTGAACTTAGAGATCCTACTTCCTCTGTCTGCAAGTGCTGGGAGTAAAGGCCTGTGCCCCACGCTTGGCAATTTTGGAAAGTTTGAATGTACTCCCTGTCAGAAAGAAGAGTGTCAGGGGCAGCTGAACAAGACAGCACAACACATCTGGAGAATGGAACCCAACACCAAACACTCACTGACTGTGACTGAAGTACCTTTGGCTCAGTCTTTTTTTTTTTTCCTTCTCTCTGTCATTAATAACTGACTATAGATGACACTGAGTTCAACGATTAAAGAGGAAATGTATCTTCCCAACTCCCAGGCAGAAACATGCTGTTTATTAGACACCTTTGGAGTTTACTTCTTTCTTTAGACCCCAAATTGGTTCCTCAACTAGTGGGAGAGAAGGCTCTCTCTGGGATGAGAGAAAGGTAGTGAACGAAACAGGACAGCCACATCACACTTGGGTCTAACTCAGGTTGAGGTTCGGGAATAATGCCTGGTCCTTAGACTCAAGGGTCCCATCCTCCGGGGAGAACATTTGAAAACAAGAGGAAAAGTTGGAGGAAAACTACGGTGTTCCCCCTCCCACGGCCAAGTGTGAATGAAGTAGGAAGGAACTGGCTCCCTCCCACCTCAATAGCCACTTTTCAAGCTTCAGTCCTCTGCAGGCCACCCTTTCCATCTCGTTCTCCTCTCCTTTGTCTGCACACACCCCTTTGGCAAGTGGACATTCTCTCCTCTCCCCCTCCAGTCCCATCGCATCTTTCTTAAAGAAGTTACTAACTGGTCCCTACCCTTCCCGACCTGTCTGGGTCTAAAACAGAGCACGTGTGCAGAGAGAAGGGGATGAAGAATCAGAGAAGTGTTTTGAGCTCTTTCTCCTTGAGGGCTAAGCAAGACTCAAGAGTGGCCAGGAAAACGAAGGGGTGGGGGGTGGGGGACTCTGACGATGACTAGAGAGCCAGACAAGGGCCACTGGGGGGATGGGAGCCAGCAAGGCAGAGAAACACAGAGATGGAGACAAGTTGGGGCCCTCGAAGAGAGGAATGTGTGCCTGGCTTTTTTTAGGATAAGGAAACCTGAGAGGTTTCAAGGAGTGCCCCAGACTTGTCCCACCTGCTCTGGCTTCCTCCCCTGAGCACCAGTGTTTACTGACATCTCTTCCTGAACTCTTGCCCTCCTGGACTTGCCCTAGCTCAGGCCCCAGGCCTGTGGCCAGGCAGACACCCTGACACGTTACAAATGAGAGTGGGTGTTGGATTCTTGTCCTCAGAGTCCGGAGGAGGAGAATCAATGGCCTCTACCCAAGAGCTTCTTTCTAATCCCAACCTGCGTCTGCGAGAGTGAGCAAGGCACTTCCTGTGTTCCCTCCCCCAATCTTAACCCAACAGGCAGCAAGAAAAGGTGAAGTCCCACTTCTAAACCTTAGTTTAGAAATCAAAGCCTCAATAGCTCTGCACCAATTCTCCCATTCTCCAAGCAAACTAAACTTTACCTATTCTAGAACACTCATTAACACTTAACTAGCATTGGATTTATAGATGTGAGGCTCGAAATTGAAAAAAAAAACTTTCAGAGAGACTAAGGATAATGAGGTGGGGGAACTAGAGGAATGCAGGGTCTCTACTAGTTTTAAACACTTTTGAAAAGAGAATAAAAATTTCCTTCCTTCTCATCCCCCTGTAAACATCACCTGGCTCACTCACTGCTGCTCTCTGGAGAGATATAGGGAGTTATTTAAGTCTGAGTGAGTGAGCTTTCTACAGCTATGGATGGCTGGAGAGAGGATAAATACATCTAGAGAGATGAGTTGATGGATAGGTAGGGAACGAATATAAATATGGAGAGAGATGGACGAAGAGAAAGATGAATTGAGACAGAGAGAATATAAAGAGAGGCTGAGGGAGAGAAATGGATGTGTGAATGAGGAGAGAGCGTTTATGCAGAGAGAGGAATGGGGTGTTTCTCATCTTCCTCTTCACGTTTCTGGAGTCCTCGCTGGTCCCCTTGAAATGCCATTTTCCCACCCCTTGATTCCTAATGAATTCTCCTGGATTTTAGAGCCTGGCTCACACCCTGAGGTGTTTTTACAGCTTCCCGGCCTTTCTAGTCATCCTTTTGTCCCATGATAACATACCTCACCAGGCTGCCCTAGCCCAGTCATCCCAAGACAAACTGGGAGAAAGAAACGTAGAAAGGGGGTTCTGGGCAGAGTATGGAGTCTGCTCTCCCATCTCTTGCTCTACTGCCTTGGGTGGGGGTAGGTTTCTTTGAGGGGAGAAGAGAGTGAGGGGCAGCTGGGTTGAATTTGTCCAAATCTAATAATCCAAGAACCTATTGAAGGCCTTGGGGGTTGGGAGGGGAGCAAAGTCTTGAATATTCTTCCAACTTCTCCCCCCTTCTCCCTCTGGTCCCTTCTTTCCAAAAAGTCTTTGAAGAAAGATGTTTTTGACGCTTCCATGTCGCTCTCAGATGGATGGGCTGAGAGTGATTGAAATGTCTTTGTCATGCTAATGCTTGGGGGGTGATGGATGGGCGCCGGGGCTGCCAAACTCTGGCCCGCTTAGCCCATTGGCCTGGGAGAGATCACATGTGCCCCCCCACCCCCACTCCCTATCCCCTTCCTAGGGGAGCGCTGGCCGGGGCAAGCTGGCCCAGGCCATGGACTCAAGCCTCAGAGCTGTGACATACTGCCGAAAGGTTGTAGGGCAAGAGGGTGTCTCCCCCAAACTGCCGGACCCTCCTTCAGCCTCTACATGGACTATAATAGGATGAATTCCTTTTTAGAGTACCCACTTTGTAATCGGGGACCGAGCGCCTACAGCGCCCCAACCTCCTTTCCCCCCAGCTCAGCTCCAGCCGTTGACAGCTACACAGGGGAGAGCCGCTATGGTGGAGGGCTGCCCAGCCCAGCGCTCCAACAAAACTCGGGGTATCCTGTCCAGCAGCCACCTTCATCCCTGGGGGTGTCCTTTTCCAGCTCCGCTCCCTCGGGGTACGCCCCAGCGGCCTGCAACCCCAGCTATGGGCCTTCTCAGTACTATTCTGTGGGTCAGACGGAAGGAGATGGAGGCTATTTTCATCCATCGAGCTACGGAGCCCAGCTAGGGGGTTTGCCCGACAGCTACGGAGCGGGTGGAGTCGGCCCAGGGCCGTATCCTCCGCCGCCGCCGCAGCCCCCTTACGGAACCGAGCAGACCGCAAACTTTGCACCAGCCTACGATCTCATCTCTGAGGACAAGGAGTCATCCTGTTCTTCAGAACCCAGCACTCTCACTCCCCGGACCTTCGACTGGATGAAGGTCAAGAGAAACCCACCTAAGACAGGTAGGGCTCAGAGTGGTCACTTCCTCACCTTGGCCTAGGCATGCACAGAGGCCCCTGGGCTAGGGCATGGTTCATCCCTTCATGCTTTGGTATTGGCAGGTAAGTATTCAGGTCAGCTGAGATTTCCCCATCGGGTAAGTTTGGGGCCACCTCCTTAAGGTGGTCTCCGCAATCTACTTCCTTGTCTATGGGCCCAGTTTGGAACCAGTACCTCAGGTTTCTTTCTGAAGGTGAGTATGGATGGGAGATTGGTTCTAGATTTGGAAATTGCTGATGGAGGGTGTGTGTGGTTCTGCATAGAGACTTAAGTTTGGGTAGAATGATGAATGAGGATACAGAGTGGACTGGGAGGAGTGGCGGGGAGGGAGAAAGAGGTGAGGGAACTGACGTGGCTTTTCTCCCTGCCCCGCCCCTAGCGAAGGTGTCGGAGCTGGGACTGGGCACTCCCGGTGGCCTCCGCACCAACTTCACCACGCGCCAGTTGACCGAGCTGGAGAAGGAATTTCATTTCAACAAATACCTGAGCCGTGCGCGGAGGGTGGAGATCGCCGCCACCCTGGAGCTCAATGAAACACAGGTGAAGATATGGTTCCAGAACCGGCGCATGAAGCAGAAGAAAAGAGAGCGAGAGGGAGGCAGGGTGCCTACAGCCCCTTCAGGTTGCCCCAAGGAAGCGCCTGGAGATGTCTCCGACCAGTCCACGTGCACCTCCCCAGAAGCCTCGCCCAGCTCCATCACCTCTTGAGCTATCCGGCTTTGAGCGCTGGACCCAGTCCTCTCGTAGACTCTCCCAAACTTCACAGCCCTGGTTATCCTCCTCAAGGCCGCGCAACCAGTTTAGAGGAAACTGGGCAGGAGTGGGGAAACGTAATTTTTCTCAGATCTGGGGGTGGAGGGATGACTGATAGCTGGGGATCCCACAGGTCTTGGGATTTCGGGAGTACCCAGCCATCAAGGGTGGAGAAAAGGCCTTTTGCCTTTGATCTAGAGATTGGCTCAATGTCAACACTCTAGTGGGGGTAGGAGCCAGCTCACCCTGGATTCTCCTTTCCCTTCCGACTCGAGTTCAGTGCCTTTGAGCTTGGAGAATTTTCTTTGAGCACTCTCACCCCAACTCCCCTTGCTAGGCCTGGGATAGAAAGAATCCTCAGGATTTTCCTGTGGGGGATGTGTTGGAGTGCAGGCACATTATCATCAATCTTTAATCTTAATCCTTAATCCAGCCAGCTCACCGCAGACCTTAGAATAGCACCGACTGCCTTGTGACATACTAAACAAACAAACAAACAAACAAACCAAACAAAACCAACCAACCAAACAAAAACCACCCTGTCCCAAGCAATCCCACAAACTCTTTGCTGGCACGTCTCTATTGCACTAACGCAGCCTTCTGAGGCTGTTTTGTGAGACCCGCCCCTTCCCACCGGCAACGCCATCACTAAATCACCAAAGCATTTTGAAAGTTGGTACTGTTTCTGGAGCATCATTGCAAGGACCGCCTCAAGTAATCCTCAACCAAGAAGGGGTGGGCACTACCCCCTCCTCACCTCCTCTCCCCCTATTTATTGCCTCTGGAACCCCCCCCCCCCATTCTCTTTTCCACAAGCCGCCCTACCCCTGGGGCAGTCTGGACAGGTCCAGGAATAGCGACTGAGTTCCCAGCAGATTCCAGCATTTCTCTGAACTTTGAAGACAGCAGAGAGGCCATTTGAGTTTCTGGAAAACTATGTCCCAAGCAAGCCAGGTTCCCTTTGTATCTAAGCTACCTCATTTCAATAAAGTCTGTTTCTCCTTTTCCTTCTGCGTCTGCTTCTCTATCTTGGGCTGGAGGAGACCGTGAACTTTACCAGCCCATTGACTGGTTGGGCCGGAGAAGTCAAGATAATGAGAACTGAGTGGGCCCCAACCAAGGCAGAAGTGGGCCCCAGACACCTAGTAGTCCACTAGTCTTTTGGGAGAACCCAGAAGCACGTGGTGGAAGGTGGTAGAGCCAGATAGTTCTGAGATGGTCTTGAGAAATGGGTGGGGAAGGAGGGAAACAGATCATCTGTTAGAGATGTCTGAAAGAGGGTATAAGGGGATTTGGGGGGAATGGCTGAGGGGACTCTACCTGTTCCCTTTCTCTCTACATCCCCCATCCCTTCCCTAGGGCTTGCACTGGACCCTGCTAACTGTAAAGACAGCAGGCTTGAAGCTATGGGATGTCACACTCTCATTCTTGCTCCCAGAGTTGGAAGATGAGTCATTGGCAAAGTCCTCACTGGCACACACATTAAGCCCCAGTCCCAGCCCTTCCACACAGGAGTATCAGATTGAGTCATCTGCAATTGACCAGTCATTTGGCTAAGGCCCAAGGCACTGAACCACAGGAAGGAGGTGGCTTTGGAAGAGATACGTGAGGGATGGGGGTAAGGAGATGTCAAAGGTGGATGGGGGAGGTGCTGGGGATTGGGTGAACAGTGGGACCTGGGGGTGGACAGAGGCAGTGGAGGTATACCAGGATCCTGAGCTGACCTTTTTACCTCTAAACACCTCTAGGCTTTCCAAACAAGCCTGCAGTGCGCCCAGGGGGCAACTATTGTCTCCCCGCCAGTACCACTGGCAAATCTTTAGTAAGCAGAGGCAGGGGGCCGTGCCTCTGGAAGCTGCGCAGAAGTGGCAAACTGCAGTCACTCTGGGCTCCAGAACGCCATTGAAATGACAGGGGGCTCCAGGCTCTAAGCCTAGTCTATTGATTCTGGTGACCCAGAGACCCCCTAAGCTCTAGGGCCAGGACCATATCACTGGGGTGCAGTGATGGTGAAGACAGGTCTTATCTGCCCCCCAATCCATTTAATTCGTGACCTTGCAAAGGAAGACAGGCAGCGAAAAGGACTCAACGCTTGTAAGCAATGCTAAGCATTTGTTTCCTCGTGAAATTGGTGCCATTAGGCGAGAGGCAACGTTATCAATAATTGCACAGCTCAGCTGGAGAGGAAGAGAAGCATTTAAGAGGAAGCTCAGCTTTCCCAGAGGTTGCTTTCTTGTCCTGTCTTAAAAGGAAAAAAAAAATCTATTAACTGCTTTTCTCCATTTAATTGAAATTGCCATCAAGCTTGGCTTCCCCAAAGGGGTCACCTTGACAGGAGAGGCCAGAGCAAGTGTCTTTGAAACAAATTTCCTCTTGCTTGAAGCTGTTTAATATCAACTGGTTAGAGCCCCTGGTTGGGTATTTATGGGCCCTCCAACTGTTAGCTCCTATGAACAAGTGAGCAGTGGTTAGGGCAAGGCTGGACTATAAGGATGGTAGAGCCAAAGGAGTCTCAGACTTGGGGTGACAGGCCCCAGGGGGGAGGGTGATCGAAGGGCCTGGAGGAAAGCAGAAGGCCTTTGATTTTTGGTTATAGCAGAAGGAACCAACAGATTCCTCCAGGGAAGGTGTGTGTGTGTGTGTGTGTGTGTGTGTGTGTGTGTGTGTGTGTGTGTGTGTGATCAATTCTTCATTAACAAGAGGCAGGCTGAAAATAATCCACAACGGTCAGAGTCTTCCATTTCCTTAGATACAAAACTCCAGACTCCATTGCACGCTTGAATCCTACTTCCAACCCAAGGCCCTGGAAGGAATGGGTTTGCTGGAAGGTGTTTATTTGGAGAAACAAACAAACAAACAAACAAACATCATGGTATAGTCTTCTCTCACAAATGTCAAAAGAGAATCTGGTAAACCGAAAAGCAAAAATGCCTTTTGTTCCAATTGACTCAAATTGGTGGTTTGCATTGTCAAACTCTCCAAAATAGATGCCCAAATATTTCATTCATAGACTCCTCCACACCTCTCAGAGAGGTACTTTTTTTTCCTGTGTGCACAAATTGAAACCCATCTATTTCCACATCTCCATTTACTAGATTAAAAAAAAAAATCCAGTTTTGCAGATGAATCTCTCTCCATATAATCTTGGTTTTTCATGAGAAGGAGAATTCTCAGGGCTGGTTGGAACATCTCTAAGAAGCCTAGCCCTTCTGATCTCCAGGCAGTCGCTGGCAGTGACATGGGACCCCACCCAATCTACACCATCTGTTCTCCGCCCAAGTGTGAACTTTTCCTCTTTTTATTTGCCCTTTCCTCAACATTTGCTCTCTCAATGTGAGGTCCTTTGATCTCTTGGGTGAGGGAGAAAGATTTTGAAAACCTCCAACCTCTTGTTTTGATTTGTAAACCCTGGGATTTCTTTGCTATGGGCATTCCTTGCAACAGTACCCTTGGGTGGTTGGTCAGAGTCAGGGCAGAGAAAAGGGAGTAGATGGGGAAGTTAAGAGGTGATGAAGGTCAGAATGGTCTAGAGAGAAGGACCACGGAGTTGGGAAACTATCCAGGTTGCAGTGCTGAACTCTAAGCCCTGCTTCCTGATAGAGTTGTGGGTCTTGGGCTAGGGGCTGACTTCTTCCATCCAGTTTCATTGTCTGTGGAGTGAGGATAAGTTTAGCACCAGTGTCATAGGACTGATGTTGCAATTAAGTTAGTTAACATGTTAAAAATGTTTCATAAATAAAGGTGAGTTAGAACAACTATTATCACTGTATAAAGGGATATGTCTGCTTCCCTTCCCATAGCCCCGTTCTATTGCAGGGAGTATCTTGGCTATGTCACCCCCCACACTTACTCTTATTTGATTGCTGGCAGGTGTATAGGGCAAGGACAGGTAGAAGGGGTTTCCTTATCAGTGGCTGACAACACTTTATGTCATCTGTTTGAACTTTCTCCTCCTTTTCCTTATTTCATCCTGACTACCTATCAAGGAGGTGAACTATCTCAGCCTCTTCTCCTCCTCCCACTTCGGCATTGTGGGAAGATGGACAGAAAGCCTTTAACAGTCCTTGGTATCCTTTTGACGATGGATGCTTTAAATTCTTGATCAGAATGGCGGAGGGCAAACATGCCAGTCTGTTTCCTTAGGTTCCAGTCCTTCAGATACAATATAGAGGATGTGGAAGCCATATATATATATATATTTATATTTATATTAATATAAATATATAAAGTTTTAATATAAATATATAAAGTACTCAGGATGCTGTCTGGCACAGAGTTAAGTGTGCAGAGAGATTTCTTGTTTTATGTGGCTACAGAAATACATTTTCTATTACTCTCTTACACCGAGTTAATTATAACCCTGGCATAATAGACGCAGGCATCTTCTAGCCTTCATCCCTTATACTGCACCAGCAGACCCATTTGGCACTCAAGCCACAGGATTTGCTGCCAGGGAATAAAATAATTATGAATGAAAGGATGCAGAAGAGTCCCGCAGAACACTGTTTAATAGTAAAGGCAACAGTCACAAGGAGGGATCTTCCTGGTAGGATAGCTTCATTGCATCCCTCTAGACAGCATCCTCTCTGCAGTCCATGAGACTGGGGCTCCCTGCACTTGTACCAACCTCCCCACTCCCCCCCTGCACCCCACCCCCACCCCGCCCCATGACTCAGTTCTGGCTCCAAGGAATTCTTTGCACTACTTCCCTTATTTGACTTAACTCATGTCTCAGCTGCTTCGACTTTAACTGTTTCTCCATTCCCCAACATGTCATATCTAACCAGTATGTCCTGGACACAGCAGGAACTGGCAATGTAGAATCTTTAATGCTTAGAAAACCAGAAAGGCTCAAATAGCTATGAACTCCAGCTCCAAGGCTGGCCTCCTGGCTTTCATTCATTGTCATCATCTTGGTTGGAAAAGAAATGGACCAGATCTTCTGAAGAAAGAATTTCAGAAGACCTGAGTTTGCTCTACTGAGGACACCATTTGTGACCTTGGAGAAGTCACCAAGTTTCCCTAGGCCTGCTTCCCTAGTACTTAATATAAGTGGAAATATTCCTTTGCCCCACAGATAGAGGAGATGGGTGTAAGAAGGAATGGAGACTTGGGGGTGGGGATGTAAGGAGAGGGATAATTTAGGTAGGAGGCGTCCTGGTGGATCTATTCTACTGACTTAGAGCTAATTAAAATCACTTTCTGTATTTCCTTCAAGCTCTCAGGATCACTGGCCTGGGTCTGGTGGAGTGATCCACGCCTGCAGCCTTTTCTGCCTGGAGGGGAGCTGAGGAGGGAGGCAGCCCAGCAAAGCCTGCTCCCTCTGCTCCTCAGAGGCCAGATGCTCCCTTCAGTTTACTCTGGCTTGACAGCTCCATTTCAACCCCCACCTTGGAGAGGAGGCAGCTCAATATTTACCCAGTCAGGAGAGTTGCTCTGAAGACCGGCCCCTCCAGCCTGCCCTTGCTGGCTTTCCTTGGTTGCCCCCACCCCTTCCCTTCCTGGTTCATAGAGAGTTCAGCTCTGAAACGGCTTGCAGCCCCCAACTCCCCAGTCCTGGAGCACTGTCTGTCCCAGAAGGGGGATTGCTGAAGCCAGAAAGGCAGGAGGGGCAGGTGTAGGGGGTGGGGAGGAAGGGCCCTGGTCCTGGGGTCATGCCCTGGTCTCTCTTGCTGGACCAGCAGCACGGGCCTCCTGGAGAACAGGATGGACTCAGAAATTGGCAGTCTTTGGGGGGAAAGAGGGTGTGGGGAGGGGCTAAGATGGAGCTGCCTGGGTGGGTGTCGGGGATGATCTAGAATTGCAAAGAACTGTGTCTTTTGTTATTAGTATTAGAAACCATTCCGTTTAGTAGAGAAACTTAGTGAACTCTGACAGCTCAGACTCTTTCAAATATACTAAAAAAAAAACAAATACCAACAAAGAAATGACCCATGTCTCATGGCATACACAAAAACTGATTTCACATCTCCTAGTGTCCTAGAACAGAAGATCCATAAAGACAAAGATTTTTCTATGGATTTGGTAATACTGTGCCCAGGCGCTGACACACATATATGCCAGGCCAACTCTCTACCCACTGAGCCACATTTCCAGCTCTTTGTTTTCTCAGTTCTTGCTCTGCTGCTCAGGCTAGCCTCCAGCTCCCAGCCTTCTGCCTCAGCCACCTCGGTTCTGGGATTGCAGATATGGTATGCCAGATAAGTAGGGATCTTTGTCTGTTCTACTCCTTGATCCAATTCTAGTCCTCAGAACAACACCTGTGACAGATGCTCACTCCATGCTTGTGGAATAAACAAATACTAAAGCAAAATCCTGCCCTCTAGCAGATACACATCCCCCTAAAGGGATCATAAAATCATGTTTGCTTTGGATGTTTGGCTGGTCCGATAGCGCAGCCACCACCCACGTGCCAACAAGAAGCTAATGGAAGAAGGGTCAGAAACGGAAGTGCACTGTGAGGTCTTTCATTTATCTCCATCTTATTGCTTGTTCAGGATTTCCTTTGCTTTAGCAAGCGTGAACCCAAGAAGAGATCCAACTTTTGGCAAAGTGAAGAGGTTCTGAAGGCCCAGTGGGTGTTTGTGTTGATAGAAAATGGATAGAGAGGCCACTCAGGAAGCCTTCCACTTCTTTCCATATTCCAACATCCCCTAGAAGTTTCATTTACTCCTTTCTAGAAATATGAGGGTTTTCTTTTTCCACGCCAGTGCCATTAAAGAGACTCATTTGTTGGGTATCATAAAGGAGACATTTCCTAGAAGCATTAAGCTCAATACCTAAGGGAAGTGGAGGGAGAAGACAGGCTGCTGTTGCCAGGTCTGTGGCCAATTTCCATGGCTGGGAACTTCTGGGAACTGATGGCTTCTTCCTGCTGTGGATCTACACAGGACCATGATGCCACAGAAATGGGTTTTAGAAGCCGAAGTACGAAGAAAAGGCCTCTTGTCTAACACCTGCTCCATGTTATGGGTTCCCCAAGGAGAATGGAACAAGGTTTGAGATATCAGGGATGGACTGAATAATTTTGTCAAGTGTTTGCTGGTTGCCCTTTTGAAACTACCCCGAAGCTTCTGCCAGGCGTGTTGGTTTCTGAGATGAGGAATCCGAAGAGGCAATGTTTGGACAAGATGCTGTGGGGAGGACAAGCTTTCCTGGTCTATGTTCTGGAAACACAGGCTGGCAGAGGGTGGGGATTTAGTTCATGGTCCTTGCTGACAAGATTTTCCCTCCACCATTTCCCAGCACTCTTATTAACACTCAGTCTTTGTCATAACCAGTATTTTGTTCTCCACACTGGAGCATGGCAGCAGAGACCCCCTCCAGGTCGCAGAGGGTGACTAGAAGGAGCAAGTGGGAGACAGAAAGGTGGTGGGTGGGTGGGACGGGGAAAGCCAGGATCTAACACAGGATCTCTATTCAGAACATTTAAATTCAGGGATTTGGATGCTTTGGAAATGGAAAAAGGCTGAAATGACTTTGAAAGGGAATTGTGTCTGTAGGCTCCCACCCACTGAGGGAACACTTCAAAACTAATTGAAAACCCATTGAAGTCCGCACCTTGACTCCTTCCCTGGGGCAGTGTCGACCTTCCTCAGCAGTGGTTACCTATCTGAAAACAAGCTGACCTTGTACACAGCTTTGACAATAGGCCTTCCACAAAATCAAAGCAAGCGGGTTAGAAGTGCCTTGCCTGTTGACCCTTCTCTCCCACTCCCTGAAGTGTATTTTGACTATGTGATCTAAAATGAAACTTCAGACATGTATTAGTGGGAACAGAATTGTTCTAGGCATATGGCAGTCAAAAGGGGGGCCTTTTTGCTAAGGAAAAAAAAATCCCTTAACCTAATCTATTTTTGTGATATTCCCAAAGCAGAAGTAAGAAGGAATGGAGTTAAGATTCCTTTCCTTGGCCATCTGTGTGTGACTCAACACTAGGGGAACAGCAAAATTCAGAGAAAGGAATGCAAAACCAGAAACCCAGATGACAGATAAACCGTTTGCTTACATTTTCTTCACAGGACATCAAAGCTCTAGATAGCTGCCATTGCCTTGATTTTGATATGAGTGTTTTGGACCAATCACTCAATAATATTTAACTGAGTCCTCCTTCTTGAGTAGGGGGAAAAAAAAAGCTTGACTTTATCCCCTGAATTTAACCATAAAGAACAAAGGTACTAGCATACAAATAAAAGTTAAGTGTGCAAGTAGTGTCTAATACTTCTCTAACTTTGGGTTTTTGGGCATCCTTACTGATGTCAATGAATTTAAAAATTCTGGGGCTGGAGAAATGGCCCAGCAGGTAAAAGAGCTCCTGTTGCTCTTGCAGAGGACTTGGGCTGAGTTCCCAACACTCACATGGCAGCTCACAACCACCTTAACTCCAGTTCCAGGGAACCCAACATTCTCATCTGGCTTTTTGGGTAGCTGGCAGGTGTAAGGTGCATTGATATACATGGAGGCAAAGCGCCCATACACATACAATAAAAACAAACCTCTAAAAATGTTCCAGAACTTCTGATGTGGAACTGGGAATGTAGCTCAGTTAGCAGACAGCTTGTCTGGCATGCATAAGGCTTTGGTTTTAATCCCCAGCACCACATGTACAAGGAATAGTGGCACCTGCCTGGAATCCCAGCATTTAGGAGGTGGAGGCAGAAAGATCACAGGTTCATTGCCATCCTCTGCTACATGAAACCCTATCCAAAAAATAGGGAGAGGGGGGGATGCTTTGGCACATACCTTTAGTCCTGACACTTGAGAGGCAGAGGCATGTGAGTTCAAGGCCAATCTAGATACAAAGTTAAGTTCTAGGATAGCCAGAGCTACTTAGTGAGACTTTGTCTCTAAAACAAGGCGGGGGGGGGGCAGGGGAGGGGGAGACTTTGAATATGCATTAAATAAATCTACTGAACTCAATCTTTGAGTACTTCACAAAATTTCTTTGTAAAAGCTCCACTTTGCTAAAGAAATTTAATTTTTCTTTAAATTTATCTAACTTTATTTTATGTGCATTGGTGTGAAGGTGTCAGGTCCCCTGGAACTGGAGTTACAGACAGCTGTGAGCTGCCATGTGGGTACTGGGAATTGAACCTGGGTCCTCTGGAAGAGCAGCCAGTACTCTTAACCACTGAGCCATCTCTCCAGTCCTTAAATTTAGTTTTTAAGAAGTTATTTCTTTTGGGTATGAAAGACTGGAAAAAAAATTTAGAACAAGTCTCCCCTTACCTTTTATTAATTCTTCTCTTCCCTGAGCCCTCATAAATGCAAATTTCTGGATGAAAAACAGGGTCCTCTGTTTGGATTTTACTAATGAGGATGGGCCTCTGGCTGAGTGTGTCCCCTACACTGGGCAGGTCTTGAGCTGTTCTCAGTACCAAATTCCTCTCTGAGGGAACAGGAGAGTCCCTGGTTCTTTCTTTTTAATTCCCTCCTCAGGACCTTTACATTCACTTCTCAGTATTATTTTTGATGACAAGTGTCAACATTTACCTAGCCACCGAGAAATAACTCGGATTCTTGTTGCAGGTCACAGGGAAGTCTTGAGGAACTTTTCTTTCAACTAAGGCAGGATTTTAGACTCAGGGGATCTTCCCACAGTCACCAAGGATCTAGACTCAGTTCCTCTGGCGTCCCTTCTCTCTTCCCATTCCATCCTGGAGTAGTGAGTGGTTTGTGGTTTGTTGAAGCATGGGGTCCACTCCAGCTGTCTCTGAAGCTGCCTCGATGGCAGTGGAGCCAGGAGACAGAAAAGCTCAAAGGTCCTATGGGTCTGAATATCAGGTTTTTCTACGTTAGGTGTGCCTGGTAAAAAAGGGTATTTCCCTAAACATACACACACACACACACACACACACACACATACACACACACACAGGCACATTCAGACATGCACAGGCACACTCAAATGCACATCTCTAGACACCCCCCAACACACACACCCTGCAGTTCCAAGCTTCATAGAGGAGCCGTTGTTTAAGGAAATGGAAAGAGAAGAATGGTGAATTACTTGAAAATCTGCTTCCAGCAACAGGGAAACATATTTTTTTTCTTATGATCTTTGGCAGGCATAGAGAAAAATTCCTGCCCTGGAAGAAGATGTTGATCCCAGACCATCATTGCCTTTGGATATCTCCTTTTACCCCACGAAAGGTCCAGTGTATCCTAGGCTGGTTTTGAACTTACTATGGAGCTGAGAAGCTCTTGCTTGACGTGCCTCTACCTCCTGACTGCTAGTGAGTGTGCCATCACATCTGGTTTTTGCCTTTGGCAAAAAATACCTTGATGATCATCTAGGGGAGAGAGAGAGAGGAAAGGGGGGGAGAGAGAGAGAGAGAGAGAGAGAGAGAGAGAGAGAGAGAGAGAGAGACTTGTGTAGGCATTTGCTTTCTTGGGGCTTGTACTCATTGACTTAACTTCCTCCTCCTCTTCTTCTTCTTCGGTGTTTCAGACAGGGTTTCTCTGTATAGTTCTGGCTGTTCTGGAACTCTCTATGTAGACCAGGCTGGCCTCAAACTTGGAGATCTCTGTGCCTCCACCTCCTGAGTGCTGGGAATAAAGACGTGTGCCACCTAACTTTCTGAGGCCTTCTTGAGCTGATTAAGTCATTTGTTCCTCCTTTCCTACAAGTCACTCCTCCAACATTTGAAGGCATTTTCCTTGTGGTTCCCTGGAGCTTTCTTTTTAAAATTAAAAAAATTAATTTGTCATTTTATGTGTCTGAGTACTTTGTTTATGTGTATGTCTGTGTACCACATGCATGCCTGGTGCTCAAAGAGGCCAGAAGAAGGCATTGGACTCCCTAAAACTGGAGTTGCATATAGTTGTGAACTGGGAATTGAACCCAGGTCCTCTAGAAGAGCAGCCTATCTCTTAACCACTGAGCCATCTCTCTACCCCCTAACCCAAAGCTTTTTTTGGGGGGTGAGGCAGGGTCTCTTTATATAGTCTTGGCTAGCTTGGAACTCACAGAAATCTACCTGACTCCATCTCCTGAATGCTGGAACTAAAGGTATGTACCACCATGCCAGCTTCCAAAGCTTGCTTTCTCAAGAGTAATACACATTTCCAGTATCTTCATTGGTTCATCCTGAGATCCAACTCCCAGGTCCTTCCCCAACTCACCCTCCCTCCCTTAGTTAATATTTCCCACTCAGTGAAGTGTCTAGAAGTGAACATAAAATAAAAAGTGTGATAAACACTGTTGAAAGTAGAATGGGAATATATATATATATCCTTTGATCTGGGCATTGTATTTCCATTGACAGAAGCAGGATGGCCTAGGCAGGGAAGGGCTAAGGGGCAGGCTGGTGATGAGAAATGGGAGGAATTCTCCTGCAAATCATGTCCATCTACTTGACCTCTAGGGCTGCATCAGTCACTGATACCATCCTTAATCCACACAAATCCCCAAGCTCAGGATGAGAGCTGCCGCATCAGCATCAGCAGCCATTTGCGGGGGTGGGGGTGGGGGTGGGGGGTGGGGGTGAAGCAAACATTGGCTGTGCTGTCTGTGTCAACTGTGGGAAGGAAAAGGCGGGCAGGTGCAGAGAAACAGTGCAGGGGGCTGGGAAGAAGCAGCCTTGTTATCTCCTGGGATAGCAGTACAGGTGACCCAGCCGGAGCAACCCTTCAGTTCCACTCTCCTTCATCACTGCTGGCCAGGTAATTTCACTTCTCTCCTGACACTTTGCCCTGACCTCCCTTTTTGGTGGTAGCTGTTATTATTTTTGTTATCATTGTTGACGCTATTGACATTTATGGAGCACTTTGCTGTTAGCTCTTATTCCTCGCCACATCTCTGGGAGGTTAGTGTGATCATTATTCTCACTCTACACATGAAGAGCCTGAGGCACAGAGAAAATAAGTAACGCGCCCAAGATCCCATATATTTGAAAAGCAACATATCATTTTCTTTGTCTGCCTCTGGTCCTCAAGTGTTTACATAAATTCACACATGTGGAAAACACAATGTGTTTAGGATGAAGGTTTCTCTTACCACTTTGTCCTATTCTCAACTACATCCATGGCTACCAGACCACCACGTGTCTCAGGGTCTTAGGTCACTGCCTCCTCCTTTTCCTTTCCAAGCAGTGATTCCAAATAGCCAAGAGCTTCAGCTTAATCAAGGGACTTTCTAGATTACCTGTAGAGGCTGAGAATTTCTACAAATTGAGTCCAAGTCACCTATTTGTTGATAAATAGATTCTGTGAAACTATTGTTCACTCACAGTTTGGGTATGATGGGGGATTTTGCTTTAGAGATCTTGTTGGTGGGTGGTCTTCTCCAAGTTAGGAAGGAGGTAGGCACTTTGAACCTGCTTGATCGTGAAGCTGAGTGTCTCATATTTGTATAGTACACTGAGTCAGAGAAAATGGTGTAAGAGGGTTTAAAGTGCATATGTGACTCAGGAATAGAGTAGTTGCTTAACATGTGTGAGGCATGCCCTTGGTGTGATCCCGAGAGAGAGAGAGA
The DNA here is from genome assembly GCF_949786415.1 of Peromyscus eremicus. Classification (NCBI taxonomy): domain Eukaryota; kingdom Metazoa; phylum Chordata; class Mammalia; order Rodentia; family Cricetidae; genus Peromyscus; species Peromyscus eremicus. The sequence goes on from NC_081423.1 coordinate 78,983,481, forward strand.
GAGAGAGAGAGAGAGAGAGAGAGAGAGAGAGAGAGAGAGATCAGAATTATTTTTTGTTGCTTTATGTGGCCCAGGCTGGCCTTGATCTCAGTATAGTCGAGGATGACCTTGAATTCCTGACCCTTCTGCCTCTACCTTCCAAGTGCTGGGATTGCAGATGTCACCACACCTGGTTTAATGCGGTGTGAGGGATCAAAATTAGGGCCTTGTGTGTGTGATGCAAGGAATCGGTCTGACCACCGAACCTCAGCCTGTTTGAGATTTGACTACTTAAAATTCACGCAGTTGGGCCATTCTATCCCTGAATGAGCTTGTATTACCTCAACTTCTCTTTCCAAATTCTCCCTATGGGCAAGGAGGTGATGTGATTTCCCAGGCAGTGGCAGTCACGATACAGGCATGGATAAGAAGGCGAGGTTTTCATCCCAGACTGGAGCCCAGGGCACTGACCAGTTGCCTGCTCTCACAGGAATCTGCCTTCCTTTTTATCTTTCTTCCTTCCTCACATTGCTGGAGATCCGTGTCCTGGTAGACATACGGGTCAGCGCTTTGAAGGCTTTGGAGCATAAGCAGATCAAAAGCCCAAATCTCTAACTTCCAACTGTGATCTGCAGAGCCAGGCACAAGGCAGATGGAAGGCAGAACCCCGGGGACCACAGCAGCTTCCCATCGCGTGACTTAGCACAGGTCCTGAGGCCAACTACAGTGGTCCTGACAGCAAAATTAACAAGTGGGGGTGTCTGGGGGAGACCCGAGAAGGGGAGGGAGAGAGGCAGGGCCAGATAAGGGCAGTAGATCACTTGGTTCTGGCATCTGTTCTCCCACTGTATGTAAAGGTTGCTTTAGCCCCAAAGAAGCCACATTCTGGGCCCAGCTTGCTGTTTATTTAAAAACACGCCGACTTTGCAATCCGTCTGGAAAGCTCTGAAGGGGCTCTTGATAAGGGCATCTGGGCAGTAAATCCAGAACATGCAGAAACATTAAAAAAAAAAAAAAAAAAAAAGCCCTTCCTTGATGAGATGTTGTAAAGAATTCTGCTGTCTGTAGTTAAGTAGATGAGCATAGGGAGTGTGCCTGGGCAGGTCCCTCAGAGTTAGCCTATTTATTTTTTCTTCGCCATTACCTTCTGCTCTCTAGATGAGCTGAGCATACGCTCAAGAGGGGAAAACAGGAGGAGGCCCTGGTTGTGAGCCCCTCCCGTCCATGGGAGCACAGCCTCTCCATGCCCCTCCCGTCCATGGGAGCACAGACTCTCCATGCCCCTGCAGTCCATGGCAGCATGGCCTCTCTGCACCGAGTGCTCTGAATTGAGCATCATGGAAAGTTCTTTCCTTATCATTTTAGAAATAGAAGGTGCAGAGACTCAGTGCCTGCCGAGCCAATAGGCTATCACGGAGTAAACACCTGAGTATGAGAGATGTATTTGAGAAAGAACAGATGACATTTTCAACATAGCTCAAGATTCCAGCCTTCATCTGAGTTCGGTACTTCTCTCTCGGGGTTTTTGCCGGCTCTGGTAAGAAATGTCTAACAGATTAGACAGTTTATAGGAAGGCGAGAGCCAGGCGTCTTACCAAACTTCTCTTCCTTTATTTTTTCATGCACTGGAGCCTGCCTGGAGACAGCTATGCTGGAATAATGGGTCTTGATAAGTTTCACAAGCCAAGGGACTCCAAGTCCTCCATAGTTCACTTACTTTGCCAATAGTCACTCAGCCCCCTGACCAAAGAGAATATCAATTTGTGCAGAGAATGAGTAAAAATCAATAAACAACATGAGCATGTTAAGGGGATGGGGTGGGATTTAGAGTGACTTTCCATAAGGCCCAGTTAAAACTTTGTAGGTCTCCTCTCCTCTGCTCTGAAGCTCGACTCTCCCATCACCAGCCCTGACTGTGGGCTAGAGAGACAAAGGCCAGCTAACTGGGAGGAGATTTGGGAAGAAGCCAAGAGAGGCAGACAAGCACAGGGGGTACTGGAGTAACCTGGGACTCTACGTGGTTTAGATTATGGAAGCTCCCCTCTTCTAGTAATCGACTTGGCAGCCTAGCTCCTTTACCTGTGTGCACATCTCTCTCTGAACAATGATGGCACCTAGCGACTTCAGACTCCACCTGCACTAGGCTACACAGACATTTCACTCTCTGAATGGTGGGATAAGTTTCTCTTCCCTTCAACAGTTCTTCTTCTTCTTCTTCTTCTTCTTCTTCTTCTTCTTCTTCTTCTTCTTCTTCTTCTTCTTCTTCTTCTCCTCCTCCTCCTCCTCCTCCTCCTCCTCCTCCTCCTCCTCCTCCTCCTTCTTCAAGACAGGGTTTCTCTGTGTAGCCCTTGCTCCTTGCTGTCCTGGAACTCACTCTGTAGACCAGGGTGGACTTGAACTCCTGAGTGCTGGTTCACTTCAACAATTCTTTTTTTTTTTTTTTTTTTTTGGTTTTTTGAGACAGGGTTTCTCTGTGTAGCTTTGCGCCTTTCCTGGAACTCACTTGGTAGCCCAGGCTGGCCTCGAACTCACAGAGATCCGCCTGGCTCTGCCTCCCGAGTGCTGGGATTAAAGGCGTGCGCCACCACCGCCCGGCTGACTTTTTTTTTTTTTTCTATCCTTGACTTTTAATAAGCTATTCCTCTCGCCCGAATGATTTTCTATCCAGTCTATGTCTAGAAAAATCTTTATGTATCTTCTGAGTTGCAGTTCAAATGTTCCTTCCTCAAGGAGCCTCCCTACCATCCCCGGAGGAAAAGGCAGCCACGTTCTCCTGTGCCACCGGCCGCCCCCCATGCCGGCACGTATCACAATGTTTTTATCACTTACTTATCCATCTATTTATTTTTGTACCTTTAGTACTTAAGAAAATATATATCCTGTAAATATTTATGAAGTATTGAAAAGATGAATGAATGTATATGAGAGTAAAGATCGGGCCGACCCAACACTTGGCGAAGATAGCAGGATATTAATAGCTGACAGACGCAGCAAATCTATTCCGTTTTTGGTTTTCTCACCTTCTTCATATAAAACAACGATCTTGTAGATTTAAATAACAGGCTAAGTATATTAAGGGAGACATTTGTCTCACTAACGTTAATCTATAGCATCGCATCCACATATTTTAACAGCATCTTAGAGTACACTAAAGGACCATAGCAATCATCTGGCCCAGTCTTCTTCTATTTACACTTAGACAATGTTTCCATCCAGTGGTTGTCCAGCCTCTGACGGTAACCCACCCATCACCAGGACTTCGTGAGACAGTCAATTTTCTCTTTAAGCCACTCTGACTCTTCTTCCTTACTTAACATGAAATTTATTTTACAGAAACATTTGCCCTTTGTGCCCAGTGCTATTAGTTCAGCTATCATAAGGTAGTCACCATGGCTTCCCCCACGCCACTTTCCCACTCCAAGTGAAATACCCTCAGCCCTCAGCTGCTCATCACATACTATGGCTGTGAGGCTCACCCAGGACCCAGAGCATTAGCCTCTGGGAACACCTGGAATATAATTCAGGAGTCACTATAACCCCTTTCTTTTCTTTTTCTTTTTTTAAAAATTTTTTTGGTTTCTCGAGACAGGGTTTCTCTGTGTAGTTTTGGTGCCTGTCCTGGATCTTACACTGTAGACCAGGCTGGCCTCGAACTCCACTGAGATCCACCTGGCTCTGCCTCCCGAGTGCTGGGATTAAAGGTGTGTACCACTGCCTCCCGGCTATAATACTTTTCTTGTTCTTCTAGTCTTAGCAGCTACTTGTGGAATACTTACTGCACACTTTTATTTTTAACTTTTGTTTTTTACATTTTAAAAATTATTTAGTTATTCCTATTTTATGTACATTGGTGTTTTGCCTGCCTGTATGTCTGTGTGAGGGTGTCAGATCCTCTGGAACTGGGGTTACAGACAGGTCTGAGCTGCCCTGTGGGTGCTGGGAATTGAACTTGGGTCCTCTGGAAGAGCAGCCAGTGCTCTCAACCACTCAGCCATCTCTCCAGCCTCATCCTTAATTTTTAAAAACACTTTTCCACTGAGGTTTTAAAACTTTTTATTTTGTATGTATGAGTGTTTTGCTTGCATGCATGTCTATGTACCATATGTGTGCCTGATGTCTGTGGATGCCGAAGAGATCATTGGATCCCCTGGAACTGAAGTTACTGATGGTTGTAAACTGCTGTAGGTGCTGGGAACTGAACCCAAGTCCTCTGCAAGAGCAGTTCGTGCTCTTAACCATTGAGCCACCTCTCCAGCCTCCAACGTGCATATTTTCACCCCTTCTTTGGTTTGGATAGCCCTTGTGTATCCTCCGAGACCCAGTCCAGTTACTGTTTTCCTGGACTCCATCTGAGTTAGGAGCGCTTGCCCTGATCTTCTAAAGTTCAGGTACACATACATGTAACCGTGGGTTTTATTCCACAGTACCCCGAGTGTTGGGGGTAGAGTGGTGATAGCTGCCTTCCACAGCGCTCTGATTACCTTATGTTAGACCATCTTGTTAGTCCTTATTATCCTACTGCTTGACACAGTGTTTGTCTCATAGATGCCTATTGAGCATGTTGATGCCTATAAATATCAGATGTTACATGTAGCTGCACATTCTTAACAACAAAGATCCATAGGAGATCAGCTAAGATGGAAGAGAGTGATGATAATCACAAAGCATATACATATATATATATATATATATGTATGTATGTATATGCTTTGTGTACACACATACATACTCAGGAGGTGGTAGCAGATTGGAGGCCAGTCTGGAATACATAAATTGCTGAACCAAAGAGAAAGAAGGTAAAAGAAGCAGGTAAGGTTAGCTGAGTGTGGTGTTACCTGTTTGTAATCCCAGGACACTGGAGGTAGAGATGGGGAGTTCTGTTCAAGGTACATTTGGCTACATAGCAAATTCCACAGCAGCCTGAGCTACATGAAAGTCTGTCTTTAAAAAAACAGAAACAAAAACAAAACAAACAGCCTGGCAGTGGTGAAGCTTGCCTTTAATCCCAGCAATTGGGAGGCAGAGCCAGGTGGATCTCTGTGAATTTGAGGCCAGCCTGGTCTACAGAGCGAGTTCCAGGACATGCTCCAAAGCTACACAGAGAAACCTTGTCTCTAAAAACCAAACTAAACCCAAACAAAACAAAATAAAAAAACTCAAACAGAAAAACAAAGAGCATGTGTATAATCTCCATACTATAGAGGAAGAAAATAAATTCAGGGAGGTGAATGACTTTCCAAGTCACTCAGCTAGTAACTGTTGAAGCTAGGAATTTAATTCAGGGATTTTCACATCTAGTCCCTCGCTGTTTCTCTGTATAGGCTAATGTTGAAGTAACCAGAGATGCTTTGCTTGGAGTAAACATATTTAGAGTAGACATTATATGTGTTTTCAAAGACTTGAAGGAATTTGGACTTCCATTCATCCTGCCTGGCTTCTGTGAGAGAAATTAGGAAGTTAATAGGAATAATTAATTTCCAACAATTAAAAGCTGTCCTAGTTGGAATTGAGCTTCTGAGTGAGTTCTTTATGACTTGAGGAGTGAAAACATCCTTGATGCCATAAACATAACAGGAGGATTTTTGGGTGAAGTTATGGCTTAGATAAGTGTCTCCCAAAGGTCCATGTGTTCAGGGGCTGGCCCCAAAGGGTGTTAATAGGTCGAGACAGTGGAATATAGGAAGTGGGGTCTGGTGAAGAGTGCCCTTTGAAAGGAATTGTAGGACTACAGCCTCTTCCTGGTTGATAGGATGAGCTGTTTGTTCTGCCATGTACTCCTGTAAACAACTGCCTGGTCCCAAATAACCGACTCAGACGCTGAATATGAGTTATAAATGCTGGGCCAATAGCTCAGGCTTGTTACTAGCCAACTTGTTCACTTAAATTAACCCATATTTCTATCTATGCCTTGCCATGTGGCAGTGCCTTTATTAGCATGGCATGTTCATCTCCTGCTCCCTCTGCATCTGGCTGATGACTCCTCTGACTCTGCCCTTCCTCTTCCCAGAATCCTCCTAGTCTGGCTCTCATTCTCAATCTCTTCCTGCCCAGCTATCATCCAATTAGCTTTTTATTAGAAAATGAGAGTAATACATATTCATAGTGTACACACAGCATACTCCTGTCACAGACTTGGATGGAGACTTCTAGAGAGTGAGCTAAAATGAGCCTTTCTCTTTGTCAGTTAAGTATCTGCAGGAGCTCCATGTGGTAAGCTCACGTCTGTAAGCATGAGAGGCATCGGCATAAAATAAGATAATAAAAATAAGCCCTGTTAGGTACCGTACACTTTTAATCCCAGCACTCAGAAGGCAGAGGCAAGCAGATTTCTGTGAGTTCCAGGCTGGCTTGATTTACATAGCAAATTCCAGGCCAGTCATGGCTACAAAGTGAGACCCTGTTTCAAAAAAAAAAAAAAAAAAAAAAAAGAAAGGAAGAAAGAAAGAAAACAGAAGTTAATTCTCTCAAGGTGTTTTTTTGTTTTTGTTTTCTTTTTTTAGTGGTGAGAACTTACACCAGGTCATCCTGAGATGTCTCTAAGATTCCTCTTATTGACTAAATAGGTGTTTTGCTTTGTTTTTCCCCCCAGTGCTGGGGATTAAACCCAGGGCCTTGCACATGCCAGACAAGCCCTCCACCACTGAGCTTCACTTCCACCTTTCTAAGAACCCTTTGGAATATTCTCTATACCTCATCCCATGAACCTTTGCACACTTAACAACTGAACCTCCATCCATTAAAGATGGGCATCACTTCCTTGTAGAGAAGTGGGTAGTGTTTGCTCCTAGAGGCAGCTAAAAGGAAATACCAGAATACAAGAAAAAGACTGGAGTCTACCAGAAACCGTATTCCTTCTAGTGATGCTTAGAATTAGCATGCCAAGTAAAAAAGCCCTCATTCTAACCGGAAACAGAAAGTCAAGATCCCCAGCATTCAAAAGTGTCCCCAAAGGGAATAAGGAACATACTTTTGTGAGAAGCAGGCCAAGCAGCATCACTGAGTAGGACTTCCCCCTGCAGATCTACAGGCTGCATCCTCCTTGAAACACTTCAGGAACCTGGCCTTTGATTGTTTCTGGGCAGAAGGAAAAGCTAAGCATCTCAAGTGTCAGAGTGGGAACCAAATCCTTAGGACACACCCTAACTGCCAGATGTTCTTTCTATGCCTCTGTCAGCACAAAGTCAGAGGTGTCCGGGAGATCTGGATTCCCTTCTGCTGAGAGCACCACTGAGCCCCTGAGAGGAATGGATATTAAGGAACACTGATGTGTGCGCAGTGAGGATTTAATAATCCTGACACACATTGTGCCAGCCCTCCTGTGAACCTTGACCTTGTTTTCAAGTCCCTAGCCTCCATGTTCATTAAAAAATCGGATCACCTGACCTGAGCCCTAGAGCAGCTGACACGGCCTCGGTCCCTTCATTTCTGCTCTCACCCTGTCGTGCTTCCGAGATACAAAGCAGCGGGGCCCAGGGGAGAGCAAATCACCGCCTGGAGAACTCCTTCTGCAGCAGGGACCTCTGTGGAGCTAAGACACAGGGAAAGGACAGATGGAAACGGGAAGTTTTGCCCCGCTGAGCAAGAAAATATTGTTGTCACGGGCCACCAGGAGGCAGAGGTTGGGGTAAAGATGCAATTCTGAAATTCTCTGTTCTCGAAGGGATGAAAAACACGGAAGAAATAGCATCCCTCCTGCTGCAGCGGGTAACAACGTGGAGGTCAGCCTTTGGGGCACATGCTGCCCCTGCCTGTATTCGCCTCACTCGGCGTTGGAGTCTATATCTAATGCTTTCCTTGAAATGCTTTTTGAGAGCATGACTTGGGTTGTGTTCACTACAGATTCTTTCTCAAAATGCAATTTTGAGGTCTTGCCTACTGGTTCTGTAACTCTCACTCGGATCCTTAATGGAGATACAGGTCTGGAGACTCTTGGCATGATACGGCATTTTCTGGACTTTGACATTGAACAAGGAGATGTGAGATGAGAAGTGATTTTCTTGGTCCAACAGGATGTGTAGTTTGAGGGCCTGGGGCTCACTCACTTACAGGGTACATCATTCTCTGGCCTACTTGTCTCACTGACCACATTGGTAAATTGACCAGTCTAAGACTGAAAAGCAGTTGGTTGTTTTTTTTTTTGTTTTTGTTTTTTTTTTTTTTTTTTCATTACTTATAGTACTTAGCAACTACAATTCATGTTCCTTGAACACATGCTTGGTGCCACGCACACTGGGAGATGGAGCCTAGATTGACGTTTACATAGCACTTCTTTTGAAAGACTATAGAGCCTAGAGTCTTTGTATAATTAGTCTCATTATGATTATCTTCATTCTAGAGATAAAGAAACTGAGCAGTGGATAGGGTCTCACTGTGTAGCTCTGGTTGATCTGGATTAGCTATATAGACCAGGCTGACCTTGAACTCACAGAGATCCACTTGCCTCTGCCTCCCGAGTGCTGGGATTAAAGGTGTGTACCACCCAGCTGGGCTTATTTTTATGTTCTTATTAATGTTTATATACATATACATTCACAGTATGCACTATGTATGCAGGAGCCCATGGCAGCCAGATCGGCTGGGGCTGGAGTTACAGGCATTTGCGAGCCAGCCTACATAGTGCTGAGAACTGAACTCAGGGGCACTCTTAACAGCTGAGCCGCCTCTCCAGTCCCTCATTTCCAGGCTTAAATCCTACATTCTTTCCCTTAAAAAATTACTGACACTTGTCAAAATAAGCATCTTAAAACAGATTGTACCTATGTAGGGGTTAAGAATGGCATACAGTTTGCCTTGAATGGCTATCATGGAAGCTGGAGAAGGTTGGATACATATGTGATTTCATTTATTCTTTTACTCATGTATTAATTGGAAAATTTCTTTTTAAAAATATAGTGAAAACTTAAAAAAATTAATGTGTGTATGTGCACACACACGTGTGTTTGCTCGCACACCAGAGCATATGTATGTGAACCACATGTGTGTATTCTTGGATGTCAGAAAAGGCGGTGGCGACCCTTGAACTAGAGTTACAGACAGTTTTTTTTTTTTTTTTTTCAAGACAGGGTTTCTCTGTGCAGCTTTGGAGCCTTTCCTGGAACTCACTCTGTATCCCAGGCTGGTCTCGAACTCACAGAGATCCACCTGCCTCTGCCTCCCGAGTACAGGGATTAAAGGTGTGTGCCACCAGTGCCCAGCTGAGTTCCAGACAGTTTTGAGTCATTATGTGAGTGCTGGGAACTGAACCTGGGTTCTTTGAAAGAGCAGTAAGTGTTCTTAACTACTGAGCCATCTCTCTCTCTTTTTTTTTATTTTTTATTTTTTATTTTTTTTTTTTGGTTTTTCGAGACAGGGTTTCTCTGTGTAGCTTTGGGCCTTTCCTAGAACTCGCTTTGGAGACCAGGCTGGCCTCGAACTCACAGAGATCCGCCTGGCTCTGCTTCCCGAGTGCTGGGATTAAAGGCATGCTGAGCCATCTCTCTAGCCCTTAATTTGAAAAAATTTTAACATAGAAAGTTAAAAAAAATTCAACCTGTGCTCTGAGCTGACACTCTAACTCTTTGAAAGATTCTTTTTCTAACAAAAATTTATTACATTTTGATTATTTGGTGTGTCTGCATGAACACACACTTCCACCACGTGTATTCCAGGGAGTGAATTCAGGTTGTCAGGTGTGGTAGCAGGCACCTTTATCTGCTGAGCTCTTTTGTCAGCCTTGAAAGTTCCTTAGAGAAAGTGTTCAAGGTTTGGTATTGGGAATTAAATCCAGGGCTCCAAACACAAACACACTAAGTAAGTACTCCACCAAATGAGACACACTTCTGACTGGTCTCCAAGCTTATCTATATTTCTGTCTGTCGTCTGTCTATCTATCTATCTATCTATCTATCTATCTATCTATCTATCTATCTATCTACTTACCTCTAACTATCTATCTATCTATCTATCTATCTATCTATCTATCTATCTATCTATCATCTTTCTGTCTATCTATCTATCCTATTTATTTATTTTTATATATATATTTATTTATTTTTATGTATTTTATGTGTGAGTATTTTGCCTGCATGTATGTACGTGCACCATGTGCAGTGCATGATGTCCTTCCTCTAAAGAGCATTAGATCCCCTGGAACTGAAGTTTAGAGAGATTGGCAACTACTATGTGGGTGCTTGGAGCTGAACCCTGGGTCCTCTGCAAGAGCAGCAAGTGCTCTGAACCACGGAACCATCTCGCCAGCCCTCCAAGCTTTATTTTAATGGTTAGGATCTTACTAGGTTAGGTTACAGGTGGTTGTGAGCCACCATGTGGGTGGTGGGAACTGAATCTCTGGAAGAGAAGCCAGTGCTCTTAACCACCGAGCCCTCTCTCCGGCCTCCAGATCTCAATACCCTCAGTGGTTGCTGTCCACTGAATGTTTCTTATGTCAAGGACTCCAACAAGTGCCATCTTTTCAGGTGACCATTTAATCCTTGGGACCACCCTACACCTTGGTACTACTGTCCTTCCTCTGCAGATAAGGTGAGTGGAACTCAGGGAGCATAATATCACCCCTTTAGTAGATAGCAGAGCCGAGACTTGAACTCTGGCCCAGGAGCCTCTCATAGTTTGTGCTGCCTTCCAACATTTGTCATTCTCTTGGAGGCAATATTATTATTATTTTATTTTATGTGCATTGATGTTTTGCCAGGGGTGTTGCATCCCCTGGAACTGGAGTTACGAACAGTTGCCATGTTGGTGCTGGGAATTGAACTCAGGACCTCTGGAAGAGCAGTCAGTGCTCCTAACCTCTGAGCCATCTTTCCAGCTAGAGGCAATATTATTTTGAAATGTGAGTTCATTATCTTGTCCGAACTCCAAACATAAAATTAGAGACGCAGTCCTCATCATTGCTGGAAAACAGGATTTGTGAAGAGAAGACCTTCCACTCAGCCGGGCAGGTTTGCCCCCACCTCCCCGAGGGGATTCCAGCACTTAGCTTTGTTTTGTTAACTTCAGGCTGATGAAATCGTCATCTATCTACCATCTGAGCACAGGGGTCATGGTTATTTTTCTTTTTTAGTTCTTTCAAGAATAACTTCTGTTAAAGAAAAGGGTCAGGGTAGAGAGCAGGTGTAGAGTCGGGAGGAGAGAATTGCCTTTGAAAGGGACTTAAACTCCATTTCTCTTCAAGGATTTACAGCGGGCCCCTGTCTTTGCCCCTACCTGGGCAAGGATGTGCCTACCTCCAGCCCTGTCTATTTGAGACCAAGTCCAGGTGTGGCGAGGCCTTTCTCCTCTCTAGGGGCAGTTTTTTCAAGCCAGTGGGAAAAGCCTGGGCCTGTTATCTGATGTGGGATCAAATATTTAACAGGAGAACTTTCAGAGTGCTTCGGTGACACAGGGAACTGTTTAGATATCAGATTCTCTCCTGCCAGGTCAAGCGAACCCCCTGTTGACAAATGGCTGTGTTTCCTCAAGCATCTTTCCCAGCAGCAAGCTATCTCTCCAGCGCCCTTTAACTCCCTGTCCAGCTGAGAGGCCCCAGGCCTGCAGAAGCTGCTCCACTAATCCCCATCACAACCTCAAGCTGCTGCAGTGGGCGATGGGAGACTGTTTACAGAAGATGAAGGCGCACTGCCTTGCACCTGGTTTCCGTCTGGCCCACGCTGATGGGGATGAAGGATACTTCATTTATCTCTGCCTCTCCTCTCAGGCAGCTCCTGCTGTCACGGCAAGCTTGGGCCAGGGTTTCATCCCCTGATAAGCAGCTTTCTGAGGAGATGGGGAGAACCACTTACAGGCTTCGCATACCTTTCTCCAGACCTTCCTTGGAGCTGCTAGCCCCTACCCCAGTTGCCAGGGGCAGCAGGGGTGGGAGGGGCAGCAGGGGTAGGTGGGAGGGGCAGCAGGGGTGGGTGGGAGGGGCAGCAGGGGTGGGAGGGGCAGCAGGGGTGGGTGGGAGGGGCAGCAGGGGTGGGAGGGGCAGCAGGGGTGGAAGGGGCAAGGGCAGCAGGAGTGGGAGGGGCAGGGGCAGCAGAGGTGGGAGGGGCAGCAGGGGTGGGTGGGAGGGGCAGCAGGGGTGGGAGGGGCAAGGGCAGCAGGAGTGCGAGGGGCAGGGGCAGCAGAGGTGGGAGGGGCAGCAGAGGTGGGTGGGAGGGGCAGCAGGGGTGGGAGGGGCAGCAGAGGTGGGTGGGAGGGGCAGCAGGGGTGGGAGGGGCAGCAGGGGTGAGTGGGAGGGGCAGCAGGGGTGGGTGGGAGGGGCAGCAGGGGTGGGTGGGAGGGGCAGCAGGGGTGGAAGGGGCAAGGGCAGCAGGAGTGGGAGGAGCAGGGGCCGCTGAGGGTTGACAGAAGAGACTGAGAGGACCTTGCGTTCTAGGTATTTGGCTGGTTGGCTCGGCCCTTTCTCCGTTTACAAAGTTTTGGAAGTTAGTGGCCAAAATAACCCATCTGCCCCACCTTTCCTCCAGGGAACTAAGAAAGAAAGGACATTTTTCCAGGCAGAGGCATCAGAGCTAATCTCATTTTATAATGAAGAGGACAGACAGACAAGGGAGAAAAAAGTCCTTCTGGACTCCACATAGCCATCTTCGAGGATGGAGTCGGGAAGTGCGACGGAGGGAGGCCCTCCCCTAAGAGCCTGGAAAGGGAAAGAAAGAAGGGCTAATAGCTAACTTTTATGAGGTGCTTACTATGTACCCACACCCTGGGCTGAGCACTTGATCTCATTTAATCCCAAGAGGTAAATACTCTCATCACATCCATTTAACACACAAGGAAGTAGAGGCTTAGGGAGATTAGGTAAACAGCTAGTAACAAGGAGAGCTGAGATTTAAACACAGATAGCTTGGCTCCAGAGTCCCAAGTCTGCAACAGCCTGCAGTTGCAGAGACATGCCACAGGGGGCAGAGTCTGAGGGTGGACACTAGTGTGCTGCTCAGACAACCCTGTGTGCTGACCCCACATCAGATGCTGTGGCTTGGAGAGATCCAGCATCCTGGCTCACACACTTTCTCCTCCGCTACCCTCAAGGGGCAAACAACTCCGTATTTAATGTAAGGGACCATTGCTTTCTGAGTAGGGCTTCGTCGGTTGCTTCTAAAATTTCTTAACCGTTGAGTTAGCTACTGTAGGCATTTTCACTGTAGATAGTCAGCAAGCTCCCAAATGGTACAGCACCCTCGGTGACAGCCTCGCCCTCTCAGGTCTTTGCCAGCACACCTGTTGAGCCTGGCTGCCTCCTGGCCAAACTAGCAACTCTCTCTGTCGTAACTCTACTTGCCATTCAGGGCACACACTGTGCTTAGTTTTTCTGTTACCGAGAAAGAGGGTTATAGCGTCTCAGATACCAGTGCAAAACTTCACAGGAATACTGGTGCCTTGTTCTACTTGGTGATAAACTTGACATTGGAGCCTGGAGGCAGCAACTACAGGTTAGCAGAGAGGGGAAGCAGATAGTGAAGAGCGAGCAGGACACCCCTGCCTCAGCCCACCCCTGCCGAAGGGGAGCTGAGCTTGGAATCCACCGGCCCTGGCAGATCTGGAGGATTTTAAAGAACCAGACTTCCATTAAAGCAGCCACTTCTTTTACTTAGATAAATGCACATACTACCTTTTATTTCCCTGGGAAAATGCAATAATCCCTTGGAAGCAAATTCCAATAGCAGACATGTCAATGGTGTTCATTGGGTAGAATGGGAAGTTGATCATCTCAGTTTTTAGGATCTATGGCAAATAGTTGAACTGGAGGGTGCAGCCTAACTGCAGAGTGCCTGCTTGTCACGCACCAGGCTCCAAGTCAATCCTTAATACTGACAAAATTCCAAGTGGACCGGTAATTCGCTGGAGACTCTTTCCTGGGACAGGTGTTTTGAGTCATTTAGACAAGCCCCCCTGTCTTCTCTTCCCAGGAGGAACATTGGAGCTGACCAGAGGACGCTCATCCCTGCTCACAGCAGATTTAAGTTTATGCAGACACATCTGCTGTAGGATGATTCTGAAGAGCCATGCTAGAGAGTACAATGGTATAGGGTGGTACATTCCTTCTCTCAGCCGCACCTGCTGGGGACTTAGTAGCAGCTAAGGAAAGGACTGAGCCCTTGCTGGCTCAGGAAGGGCAAGTCTAGGACTCAGAAGGTTTGTGTTCCATTCTTGATTTTTCTATACTGAGCTCCTGGGGAATATTAAGAAAGGCTTTCGGCTGTGTTTGGTGGCACTTGCTTGAAATCCCAGCATTGAGGAGGTGGAGACAGAGGGTCAGGAGTTCAAGGTTGGCTTCAGCTACAGAGTGGTTTGTGGAATATTCCTTTACACTGTGTGAATATATGTTGCTGTGATTGGTTTAATGAGGAAGCTGACTGGCCCATAGCTGAGCAGGATAAGGTGGGAGAGCCAAACTGAGAATGCTGGGAGAAAGAAGAGTGGAGCTGAGGAATCTGGAGCAGATGCCAAGAGAGGCAAGATGGGCATACGGTACTGAGAAAAGGTACCAAGCCACACGGCAGAGGCAAAGTATATATAAGAAATATGGGTTAACTTGAATGTAAGAGTTAGCTAGTAACAAACCTAAGCTATTGGCCAAGCATTTATAATTAATATTAAGCCTCTGTGTGGTTATTTGGTAGTGGCTTGCGGGACAGAAACTCCCACCTACATGGGTTTGAGGCCAGTCTGGCTGCTTCATGAGATCCTAACTTTAAGTCAAACAAACAAAACCAGCTTTGCATTCTGGCCTTCTTAGGACCTCCGAAAGTTTACCCCATAACCCACCATGAGAATGGGCCATGGACCAGGGCAAATGGGACAATTTAATACAAGTGTCACTTGCACTAAAGGCCAGGCAGCTTATAAAGGTAAGAGCACTTTCCTTATCCCTCCCTCCCTCCCTCCCTCCTTCCCTCCCTCCACTGAGCACCTCCTGGATTGGAGCAGCCAAATGGCTTCAGGGGGACTCATTGTCTCTGAGGACACAGGGCCTTAAACTTCTTCCCTGCCTTTGCAGCTCTTATCTGACCCCTTGAGGACAGGCAGTTTGAGACCAGAAGAGATTGAAGTGGGGGAAGGGAGGGGACTCAGGCTTTCACACCCTTCCAACCTGACGCCGCCAGGGCTAGGTTGGTGACAGGCCCTGACTCAGCGTTCAGAGCAGCTGACTCTGTGGACAAGAAACAGATAAACTGCACCAGGCCTCTTAATGAACCCAGCGCCAGCTTCAGATAAACTGTCGCCACTTACTCCTCCCGGCCCTCCCTCCTCTGGTTCAGACTCCACTCTGCTTCCAGGGGTCTGGAGTAGAGGCGGAGCTCCCAGCCCAGCTGCTCTCCAGAGAGGTTCTAGAGGGAAGCAGACTCCAAGACTCTGGTTATAACCTTGTTTGATTTTTCTTAATTCTTGTTAAACCTGACTGCAGAGGTTAAGAGAAGCCCAAAACTAACAACCATTTAAAAAATGCAGGTAAAACCGACAGGGGTGACACCAACCTAAGAAACAAATCTTTCTTGCCTTTGTTTGTTTTGAGACAGGGTCTCATTCATCCTACAGTTTTGGCTGGCCTGGAACTCACTGTGCAGATCAGGCTAGTCTCAAACTTACAGTGATCTGCCTGCCTCTGCCTTCAAGTGCTGGGATGCTCCATGCTCTGCCCATGCTTTTGATCATGAGTCTTCCTTTCATGCTGCCTTTATCCCATGCATCCATTTTATCCACTAGAGAGGGATGTGCGTTACAAGGGGGTAAATTCTGTTTATGAGGAAGGCCAACATTTGGGAGCTCTGACTCCCACCCAGGAATGTTTCAGTGTGACATTTTCCATGTAACTTGGTAATTGTCTCAGTTGTATCTTGTTTTGTCCCTGGGAAGCCCAGGCCTGCAGGGGTTGAGAACAGGATCATCTCATTGGAAGGAACTGGGCTGAGCACGCGCAAGCTCCGTCCTTCTAGGCAGCAAGCTGCTGGGAAAGCTTCAGAGTTATACAAATATTAACTAATTAATATTCCTGAGGGTGTGAGCAAGCAAGTCACTTTTATTAGGGGAGTAAAGAAATGTCTTCTGAAGGCCTCTGAGAGAATAGAGAAACTGTTTCTTATCTGATGTGATGTCAGTGTCCAGAGAAGGGTTGAAATATCCTCAGAGGCATCTTTGAACACTCAGGTGAAGTCCAGGTCAGGGGAGGTCTGTACAGTTTAGTTTAGCTCACGTGTTCCAGTCTTAAGAGTCCATGGGACGGGCATTGTGGTGCTAGCCTTTAATCCCAGCATTCAGGAGGCAGAGACTGGCAGATCTCTGTGAGTTCAAGGCCAGCCTGGTCTACAAAGTGAGTTCTAGGATAGCTAGAGCTTTGTAGAGACTCTGTCTCAAAAAAAAAAAAAAAAAAAAAAAAAGATTCCATGACAGTTCTGATGTACAGGATATGGTCTAGCTGTATCAAGTATCTTTTAAAATTTATTATTATTGTTATTGTGTATGTGAAGGCCTGAGACTGGTATCAAGTGTCTTCCTCGCTTGCCCTCCAGTTTATATATCGAGGCCTGTCTCTTTCTGAACCTAGAGCTTGACATTTTGGCTAGTCTGGCTAGCCAGCAAGCTGTGTGTGGGGATTCCCTGTCTTTGCCTCCTGTGGACTTGGATTACAAGCAGCCACCACGCCCATCTGGATCTTCTGTTGGTTCTGGGGAACTGAATTCCAGCCCTCACACTGCGACTAGTGAACTCACTGAAGTGTCTTCCTAGGCCCTTCCTTTTTCCACCTGTTTCCGAGTCAGGGTCTCTTCTGGAACCTGGCGCTCCTGCTTCAGCCAGGCTAGCTGGCTATGGAGCTCCAAGCATCCTGCTGTTTCTACTTTCCTGGTACTGGGATTATAGGTCCATGCTGCTGTGTTTGGCTTTTTAGAAAGTGTATTTTTTTTAGAAAGCATCTTTTTTAAAGATTTATTTATTTATTATACAGTGTTCTGCCTACATTCGAGAAGAGGGCACCAGATCAAATTACAGATGGTTGTGAGCCACCATGTGGTTGCTGGGAATCAAACTCAGGACCTCTGGAAGAGCAGCCAGTGCTCTTAACCTCTGCACCTTCTCTCCAGCCCTAGAAAAGGTATTTTTATTTTTATTATTTTGTGTATGTGGGTGTTTGGACTGCATGTATGTCTGTGCACCACATGTGTACCTGATGCCTGGAGGTCAGAAGAGAGTATCAGGTCCCCTGGACCTGGAGTTACAGATGGCTGTGAGCTGTTATGTAGGTGCTGGGAATCGAAGCTGGGTCCTCTAGAAGAGCAGCCAGTGCTCTTAACCATTGAATAATCTCTCTAGCCTCTGCTCTTGCCTTCTAATATGGGTATTGGAGGTCTGAAACTATATCCCCATGTCCATTTAGGCATGTCCTCCAGCCCCTTTTATTTTATCTTCTGACCAAACTTCTGTGTTTGGATGGTTTGATATTCTCTAATGACTTCACCGGTGTAAGCAACGACCATGCCATTGTGGTCATAGCTCTCATCACGTAGTCGGACCTTGTGGAATGATGAATGTGCTTTGGATATTTACATAGTTGGCATTGTATAGTAGTCAATCCTTTCTTCTTTCCTTTCTGTTTCTTTTTCTTTCTTTCTTTCTTTCTTTCTTTCTTTCTTTCTTTCTTTCTTTCTTTTTTTTTTTTTTTTTTTGAGACAGGGTCTCTTTACATATCACATGGCTGTCCCGGAACTCGCTCTGTAGACCAGGTTGGCCTCGAACTCACAGAGATCCACATGCCTCTGCCTTCCTCGTGCTAGGATTAAAGGCGTAGACCACCGTGCCCCACTAGTCCATCCTTTCCATTTGGCTAACAAGTAGCTTGTGTCCTTCGACTCCAAGCACAATCCATGGCCTGTCCTCAGAGGCATGACCAGGGAGCATGTTAGACATGCGGAATCTCAGGCCTGCATGGATGTATTGAGTGGGAGCCTACAGCTGAACAAAATCTCCAGATGACTCACATGCACGAGAATACTAGTCCATATTACAATACCTCACCTGCTAGGCAGAGTAAGTATTATTTTAATGTCATGTCCATGGAGCTGGGACTCAGTGGTCAGGTGCTTACCCATTTGTACGTTTTTAAGTGGAGGAGTTGAACCCGGATCTTATGACTTGAGATCCCAAACTCTGTCTACTGTGCCATGATGCAGAAGGCGAGAGAAGCAGCCAATTCAGTGCCAATGAGTTATCCTGAGAGAGGGCTCCTTTGTGCTCCCGCCTCTTTCTCACGGTGGGCCATAGGAGATGCTCTTTGAAAAGAGACCGGCGGTGACAGGTTTGGCTCTGTCTTCAGTCTTTGTCCCCTGCTACCTAACAGCATTTCTAGCTATGGCCAACCAGTTCACAGGCACAGGCTGTTAGCAGTAATTACTGGGACCTGTCACGGTGCCCGGCACTCAGTCGACACTCAACAAATGTTTGTTGAGCCAAGCAGAATCACCTAGCATTCACACAAGCTCTTAGCTGTGGCTTTCCAAGAGTGCCCTGGTAAAGGGACACGATGGGCTAAGAAACTTCTGAATTGCAGGACCTCCTGGAAAGAGTAGTAACATCACCTTCCTGACCCAAAGGCCAGATTTTCAAAGCAGATTCTACTGTCTATGTCTCTCTGTTTTCTGAGCAGGTCTCAACCAGGAGCTACAGAAGCACGGGGACTGTGAATGTGGGGTTTACATGCTCACACTGGAAAACAGGCTTGACTACATTTTCTCTGGCCGGAAGCACAGACTGTGACCCCAGTTTGAAGGCAGGGGTCAGCGGGAGGAGGCTGCTTGATGACAGACCCTTGGGTTCGTCTCTACATGCTGGCCAGAGTTTGAGGTTCCCTCTGAGGTTGTTGACAATGGAAAAACCCCCAAAGAGAACCCGACAGGGATTTCAGAACATCTTAAAGGAACACATGGGCACTGCACAGGAAATGCCTTGGTTTCTGCGCTTGCTTCCCCCAAGAACAGAAATGAAGCAAAGCTCTGCGAGGAGGGTTGAATTATTACGCTGCAAGAAGTTTTCTGAGGATCTGGGCTACGAAGATGGATCCCATTAGTAAATCTGACAGCCATTCCATGCCTCCCTGCATTTTAGCATCTCACACCAAAACATAAATGAAGGGAGTACACTATCTTTTAGAAGGAAACTATCAATCCTTAAGCTCTCTGAGCAGCTGCAGATTTTTTTTCTCCCCTACCTGGGTAGGGTTGGTTGTGTAGCCTGATCCCACACATTCTCATCCAGCCTTTGTGTCTGGTGGAATCCTGTAATTTTGTCATCTTTGTGTGTGTCAGATCCTCAGCCACAGAGCGAGTGAGTCCCACATGCAGCAAGATGCAACGAGGCCTTTGATCATCTGGAGTGGAGAGGCTTGGTTCATCCTCATCCAACTTCTTTAGAAGCCGCACAGTGACTCACAGCGACTGTTTTCTTTAATGATCCTGGGAGGCGGGACTCAGCACTATGGCATGGGTGGAAGAAAGCCCTCCATTTGTGCTTACCCTGGGCACACGCCCACACACGCATATATTTCTGGTTTCAAGGGGTTGTTTGCAAGAAGATGCAGCTCTTTTTACTAATTTCTTTAATTTAGATGGTTTGCCTCATAGCACTGTTGGGGTTACATTTTTCTCCAGATCTTCCATCCACAGCTGTTTGCTGCTGCATTTCTTCATGTATAGAGCACTGAGCTGTGGGAGTGTTCCAGCCACTTCCTCCATGACACTCCAGTGTACCCCTCGCAGATTCTGTCCCTGAACTCTGAGCATTTTATTGCATTTATTTGCTATACTTTTATACCTCTCTTTAAAAGACAATAAACACCTCCAGGGAAAGATTCTTAACTAGTATTACCTTTTATCTTAAGCATCTAACAAGGGTGTCTAGCACATGCCATACACATTGACTAAATACAACAATCAGAAGAAGTGAGAAGACAAAGATAAGTTAATCAGAGGGATCCAGGTCCAACAAAACAAAACCAAGCTCTACCTCCTACCCCCAGCAGCGCCAAGTTCTTCAGCATAGCCTGAGCCTGCAGCAGACATTCACAATGATCCTGGGTTTGGTGATTTGACCTTGTCAGTATTGACGTTGCTACCTCTCACTGTCACCGTTGTGCCGTTAATAATGTCACAAAGAAATTTGTCAGGGCTGAGGACAGCTGATAACATGCCGTCATTTTGAGTATGACATAATTCATTTCTCAACGATAGAGCATCATTTAGGAACGAGTGTGCAACAACACATTCTCTAAATTCGATTTGTGAAATCGTTAACACACTGCCCAATGTTCACATTTTACATACATATTTTTCTTCTTGTATACGTATGTTGCATGTATGTGTTTGTGTGGGTATATATATGCATGTGGGTGTACCTGCATACTGTGCTTGTGTGTGCTGCGGGTATGTGTTTGTGTGGGTGCACCTGCACATGTGTGCTTGTGAGTGTGTGTGTGTGTGTGTGTGTAGGTCAGAGGTCATCTTGGGTCTTGCACTTATCTTGGAGGTCATCAGTTTGACTAGGCTGGCTGGCTAGTAAACTCCAGCTGTCTCCACTCCAGTGCTGGGGTTACAGATGCTCGTCGCTGTTTGGCTTTTATGTGGGTGCCAGGGATCTGATCTCAGGTCTTCATGCTTGCACAGTAGACTGTTTACCAACTGAGCTATCTCCCCAGCCTGCGCATGCATTTAAAAACAAACTGCTTTGTTGGGGTGTACTTGACATACAAAAAGCTTTAGATGTTTAATGTATACAGCTTGATGAGTTTGGAGACAGGTACGCAACTGTGAAACCATAACCACAGTCAGTGTCATAAACACAATCACATTTCCAAAAGTCTGTATGCCTTCTAGGGCAGAACTTAGCATAGAAGTGCCAGAAGTGCAATTATCCTAGAAAGTGCCTCCTCCGTGACCACAGCATTCCTTTAGGTAGCCCAGGCTGTTTTGAACTCACAATCCTTTTGCTCCAGTTTCCCCAGGGCTGGGATTACAGGCCTGTGTCACCATGCCTGGCATGTCCCCCTTTTTGGAGAAGAGAAACCAAAGTCCACGGAACAAACACATATTCCTGCTGTGAGAGGAACTAGTATTTGAATGAAAGTCTCCTAATTCACAGGCAAACCCTTGTACCTTATACCAAATACCTTATACCATTGCCCCGGTGGTCTAACTTGGATCCTGCTAGTCACAACTGGGATTGGAAACATCTACCTGGAAAGGTGCCTGGTCCAGAGACAGATGTGTTCCCTGTTCTGCTAAGGAAATGCCTCTGCAATCCGTCTGTTTTGCAAACTTCAAGTCTAAGCCCCACGGACCATTGCTCTTCCTACTAAGCGTGCTGAGCTGCCCCAGGCCTAGGTAGAAGAGATGGGTTACCCTCTGGTTCTTCGCTCTTTCAGATGGCCAAGGAGTTCCCAACTCTCGCTGGGAAGCGTCATCCCAGAATGTGTTCTCCAATGGGAAAAGACGTGGGCCCTTCCACCCCAGCCCCAGGAGACACAGGCATATGAGGCGAAAGGACGCTTCCTTGTACTATAAATATTTCTCCAGCGTCTCCCGTAAATCTCCAGCTGTGTCAGAGAGGCAAGGGGAAGAGTTAGAGCCGATTAGAGACCATATTCTCCCAGAGGAGGGCAGGCCTGCCCGTCAACCCATCCCCACTGGGCGTCGGGACCACCTCGGGAGGAAGCTTTTCCTGACAGCTTTCCAAGCAGCTGCTGGGCACTGATTCCGGGGCGCCGAGAGCTTAGAGAAGGACAGACATCACCTTCCCCTGTGCCCCCTGCCCTTTGTGGCGCGGGCTCCTGGGTCGTCCAGGCTATGCCCTCTTCCGAGGTGAATGGGGGGGACCGGCAGGGCACGGAGCGAGAACTGAGACAAGACACAAGCAAACTGCCCGGGCCGGTGGGTGATTTATGAAGTGCTGAAAAGCATCTTCGAAGCTGTCATTTATCTTACAGCTCTCAGCCTAAATAAACACAGAATCCGCCTAATTATAGTTACAGTAGAAACACAACACCGAACCTCCTCGCCATCACTGCCAGCTCATCCCCTGAGCGGCTCCGCCCCTGGCGCGGACCCCACATCAGCCCACAGCTGCACCCTAGCGGCTGCCGCGGCGCGCCAAAGGCTTCAGGTTTCCGGACGCTGGCTTGGCTCTGATACTCGCCAGTCCTTTCTCTGTCCTCACACCACTTTCTCCGTGTGCCATGCAGCTGCAGCAGGCTGGAGGGACTCTAGGCCTGGATTCTCTTTCCCTGTGCTCGGAGCTTTCCTGGGTTGTGGGAACCTGGCCCAGCTAGGTTCTGCAAGAACAGGTGAACTCTCTCTCTTTGTGCTTCATCTGGAAAGACCCTCTCCCCGCCCCCCCAACCCCCCTTAAGATAGAGAAAAGGCATCCTTTTGTTGCTTGGTGACTGTGTTCTCCCTGAGGATGGAAGGCTCCACCTGCCTTACAGTTGGTCCTTCGTTTCTCTAATCCTATTCCTGGATTTGAACTTGGAATTCCCCTTTCTTTTTTGTATATTGGGAGGCCTCTTGCCTGGAGACTCTGCTCTATGCTGGACTTCAAAGCGGAGAGGTAAATGCTTAAGGAAAAACAAAAAACAAAGCAAAACAAAACAAAACAAAAAACAGAAATCCAGGACAGTGATGGCCCAGGGTGGTTCTGAATGAAGTGTTTATCCACTGAGTCACACTCTCTAATTCATTCCTTGTCCTGGAGAGCTGGGGTATAGGGTCAGGACTGTGTGTGGCACAGTAGAAGAACCCAATAATTCTTAACACCCAGAAAAATCAGTCCCTGCAACTCTGCAAAAACCACTTCCTGAAAATTGAGAATTTCAGAGCCCAAGGCAGTGCATTGGGACAGCTCATGACTTCATCCTGGGGGTGTTAATTTACACGTGGGCATATAGGTTACTCAGGGTGGATAGCTCACTCCTAATTTACTGCTGTCTTTCTCTGTGTGGCGGATCTTGTTCTTGTCGACAAATTTGGGGGTCTAATAACAAAGTAAAGGAAAGATTCATAAGGGCAGATGTAATCTGAGCCGGCCCCCTGGAGGATGTGGGCTGGAGAGAAGGGTATAAATAACCGTTGCCACCCACAAGTTGAATGGGAATGCGGAGGAAGAAGGAGAAGCCAGGCCCAGGAAGCAGAGTAGGAGAGGAGGCACAGGTCCTTCCTGAGATCCCAGGCTGGGAGCTCTTGTAGTGCTGGGCATGGACCCAGGGCCTTGTACCTTCCAGACGGACCCTCTGCCACACCCTGAAACCCATTTTTAATCCCTGTTTGGGTTCCTCCCTAGTGAGAAGGTTAGGATGAACCTTTGCTTGTTTGTTTTTGGTGGTGGTTCTGTCTTTGAGACTACAGCTGCCAATGCTTGACACCATCTGACTATGGAGGGGCTTGACATCTTTTTCTTTTTCTTTCTTTCTTTCTTTCTTTTTTTTTTTTTTTTTTTTTTTTTTTGGTGCCTGTCCTGGATCTCACTCTGTAGACCAGGCTGACCTCGAACTCACAGAGATCGGCCTGGCTCTGCCTCCTGAGTGCTGGGATTAAAGGCATGCACCAGCACCGCCAGGCGGGGCTTGGGCATTTTGACCCAAGTTTTGGCGGTCTTCCTCTTAACCTGTGGATCCTTTCCCTCTTGAAAGAGCAGGGTTCCTCGTCCTCAAAATCTAGCCCTTTCTCTGAATCCCACTCAAAGAATGGCCCGGCCTTTCCTGGGGTTCTCTCAGGAGTGTAGGGAAGGAGAGATCCATTTTTTTACTAGTTACGCTGCTGCTTATCCATTAAAGTAAGATAAAAATACCTGTTCCCTGCCCAGTTCCCAGAACGCCAATTCAAATGAATGAGGATGTAAAGGCTCATGGTAAGAAAATCTCTCCCCAGGTAGTTCCAGATGAAAGAACAGCTCTTTAGCGCTTCCAGTGAGTTAGACAATGAGGCCTCTCCTTAGAGCTGGCTAGAGTAATATCTGCATTTTTTTTCCTTTTAAGTAAGAGGGAGGCATCACTGCTCAGTACGGTTGAGCGACTTTCCTGAAGACACACAGTAAATTACTCTTGAAGATTTGATTCTTTATCTAATCACGAATACGTTTTAAGAATATTTTGGTTTGCATTATTAACTCTTGGGAGGCTAAGACAGAACAAAAGCACACTCGAAAATAGCATATCTGGGGCTGCAGAGGTGGCATAGTGGGTAAAGTACTTGCCGTGCAAGTGCAAGGACCTGAGTTCAAATCCCCAGAACCCAAGTAAAGTAAGTTGTTTTAGCTTGGGAGTCTGCAACCCTGGTGTTCCCACAGGGAGATGGGTGGGGGTAGGAGGGAGCAAATACCCGGCTAGCTTGGCATACTCATTGGGAAAAAAAATAAAAGAGACCCTGTTTCAAGCAGGGTAGAAGGTAAGGACTGACGCCTGGCTTCCACTGGAGGAGGAAGAGGAGATGAACCTGTAAGTCCATAAGGAGATTTTTTTTTTTTAACAGAAAGGGGAGGATGTTATGTTCTCTATGTTCTGTTTTGGTGGTTTTGTGGGTTTCTCTGTCTTTCCTGTTTTTCTCTTTCCAGTTTTCTCCCTGCCTTGAGTCTTCCTTTTCTTCCTTCCTACTTTATAGAAGTTCAGTCAGCAGGTTTATCCCCAGGATGCTTTGCTTTTTCTGTTTGGTTTTCTGCCAGTTTTTTCCTGCCGGCCCCAGGCTCTCCCCTGGCTCCCACTTCCTCAGCTGACAGTTGTAGGAATTGATAGCTTATCAGCCCTCAACAGTGAGAGAGGAGATAGTGGGCTGGAAGCCTGCAGCCCCAGAGCATCTTGGGAAATAGTCTGTCCCAAAGAAGAGTCTCCCCTCACATTCACCCCGAGGAAAGGGGTGCCCACAGACACTGCTTCCTTCTCTCTAGTCTATATGACCCTACAATAAGAGAGGACAGTGGATTAGACCATGTGTTCCCTGTGTTTCCCATGTCTTTCCTGTGTTCAGTGCCTAGCTGGTTCAAGTCCTGGTTTCATCTTTGAAATGCTGTGTAACATTAAAAAAGCCACTTGGTCTCTGGGTTTCTCTTCCTTAGCCAGTCAGGATCCAACCAGAGCGGACCTTTTATGTACTTGACCCCAAGTTCAGAGTACTAGTAGATCCTGTCTGAACAGTGGGAATTAATTGCTCTTTCCAGTAACTTCTTAGGAGGCATGACCTCATACTCCACTGCTTCCTCTTTATCACCTCAGTGATGTGGCAGGAAGAGTTTCTTCAAGGCAAGAATTCACTCATACGGAACCTTCCTTGTTTCCATTCAGAGAGACCCAAGGGGTGCAAGCATGCTACTCATCAACTCCCAACCTGATGAATATTCACCCTCTCTACCAGCAACATCTCTTCCGATCCCACAGGGCAAGAAAAACCGGAGGAATCGCCTCCCCTGCTTCACCTTCAGTCAGTGGCTCTCAGCTTCCTTTGCCCTCTACCCACCCTGAGGGCAGCAGGTGTTGCCTGGTGCTGTCTGGAGGAGGCATTTTAATCGTCACAATCAGGATGCCATAGGTAACTAGTGGTTTGAGGCCAGGAATGTTGCTAAAATCCCTTATAAACAAAGGATGCACAGAGTGACCTTGGTATCAAAGGCTTATCTAGCGGAGAGCATCAACAATGCCATAATTCAGAAACTGTGATCTAAGAGTTGTCATCAAGCAAGGTCTTTGATAAAGTTCTGAGGGTTCATAGAATATGAGAGCACATGGCCTTGGCTTTGCCTCGCAAATGCCCAAATACTAGGCAAAGGCAGCCTCTTGTTAGGAGACATCTTACCAGATAGAAGAGATAGCTTTAGCATGCTGAGGATTTTAGGGTGTAGAGAATCATACAGCCATGACACAATAGGTGGGCACAGTGGTACCTGCTGTAATCTCAGCATCTGGAAGTAGAGGCAGGAAGATCAAGAGTTCAAGGCCATCCTCGGCTACACCGTGAGCTTGAGACCAACCTGGGCTACATGAGGCCCTATCTCAAAATAAATAGCCAGGCATGTAGCGTACGCCTTTAATCTCAGCACCCAGGAGGCAGAGGCAAAGTGGATCTCTGAGATCCAGTCTAGTCTGGTCTATAAAGCAATTTCCAGGACAGCCAAGGTTACATAGAGAAACCCTGCCTTAAAAACAAACAAAAAAATAGGTAAGCAAGCAAACAAATAAATAATACATTAAACTAATGTTTAGATATTCAACGTGCTTTTAAAATTAATTTAAAAAGTTTATGTGTGTGAATGTTTTGCCCACACGTATGTTTGTAGCCCCCACAGAGGCCAGAAGAGGGCATTGGATCACCTGGGACAGGAATTATAGATGTGGTGAGCCACACTGTGGGTGCTGAGAATGGAACCCAGGTCCTTTGGAAGGGCAGTCAGTGCTCTTAACTGCTGAGCCATCTCTCTGGTCTCCAAAGGAGGAAACTCCGATCCACGCTGTTGCAACCTGGATAAAACTTGAGGACACTCTATTAAATGAAGACAATTACTTATGAAAAGATAAGGACTGTGTGGATCCACTAACATGAGTAGTAAAACTCCTTGAGACACAAAATCTGACCCAGGAGGTGGCAATGAGATATGGGAGGTGTTGTTCAATGAATATATCATTAATGAAATATCATTATCATTAATGAAATATCATTAATGCATTAATGTCGATGAACCGGCCATTTCTCAAAGTGCTTAGGGATGGGAGAGTTGGCTCAGGAGGCTGAGGCACCTGCTGCCAAGCCAGACAACCTGAGTTAGAGCCCAGGATCCACACAGTAGAGAGAACCAACTCCTGCAAGTTGTCCCCTTGTGCCCACATGTGTGCCGTGGCTCGCCTGTCCCCTCTATAATAAATAAATACGTGTAGTAAAAGTTTAAATCAGCCAGCTGGTGGTGGCACATGCCTTTAATCCCAGCACTGAGAAGGCAGAGGCAGGCGGATCTCTGTGAGTTCATGGCCAGCCTGATCTACAGAGTGAGTTCCAGAACAGCCAGGGCTACAGAGAGAAACCCTATCTCAAAAAACAAAACAAAACAAACAAACAAACAAAACTTTAACTGGTTAAGATGGTGAATTTTATGTTATTTAGATTGTACCACAACTAGAACTTACTTATTTTATGTGTGTGTGTGTGTGTGTGTGTGTGTGTGTGTGTGTGTGCTCCTGAGTGTACGTATGTATACCATGTGTGTGCAGGAGTCCATGGAGGCCAGAAGAGGACATCAGATCTCCTGGAACTGGAGTTGCCAGTGGTTATGAGTTACCACGTAGGTTCTGGGAACTGAACTCAGGTCTTCTGCAAGAGCAACCCGTGCTCTTAACCACTGAGCCGTTACTCCAGTCCAACTAAGCCAAATTTGGACTGTTTACTAAGCCCGAAGTGGATGAAGTCTCGACCGTCTCCCAACGCCTCTGCTCCAGAAGGTCTCCACGATGTCTTACATTCACAGGCCCCACATTCTGCCCATTCATGCCACTCTGCAGCAGCTCACTGGAGAGTCCACGGATTTTGAAGTCAGGAAGTTCCGTGGAGAGCTTGCCAGCCAGGCAAAGTTTGCTGCTCAGGGCCTGGACTTTTCTATAGGTGGCTCAGGACTGAGTCAGGAGGTCAGAGTCCCAGTTTCTGCTGTTCAGTCCATGAAAGACACCCTCCCTCCTCTGGGCTGCGGTTCCCTCATCTGCAAAGTGGCAGGTTTATTCTCCATGGCTCTGAGACTTCCTCTCCAGTCTTGACCCTACAGAAATTTTGAACTCTTTAGCCCTGCGAGTCCTCTACCGCTTTATGGTCCTCCAGCTTTCTCTAACTCTTCAGTAAAACTTGCGTGGACAGGTTCTGATACATCCATTCACCATTTGCCACAGGCATTCATTGGCTTTTTCTACTTGGACCCACATGGAAGGTAATAAGTCTTTAATTTAGGAATACCTTTTTTTTTTTTTTTTTTTTTTTGTGAGCAAAGGGACTCATTGGAGGGGGTAGAGTAGAGGTTGGGGGAGAGGCCTTCTGTCCCAGTCTCTGACACAGATTTTTCTATGCCCCTCCATGTGTGGCTCAGGCATAAAGCCCCCCCCCCCCCCCCACAGGCAGCCTCCTTTTTTCTCAAGGACTCTTGCACAGTTGGTCAGTAGAAATGCTAGCAGCCTGGCTGGACTTAGAGAAGCGAGGTCTGGCTTGGATACCGATGAGGTCATCAAGACTCCTGGTCTGAGCTGGAGTCTGGCTCACAGGCAGCTGTTTGTGGTTTTATTTTTTCCCATCTGAAGAAAGTCTGAGCAGATGATCATCCCTTCAGTGTCTCGAGTTTCCATGTGAGGGAGAGGCAGAGCGTGGCTTGGGATGAATGGAACGAGTGGGGATTTGGCAGGGCAACGCATTTCACCATATGAGAGATCCCAGCCTCTCTCGGATCACTTCCTCCACCCTGCTTTTGTCTTCACTAATATTTATTCTTGGGTTTTTATTTCATTTTGGAGAGTTTACTAAACCGCTGTTTTGTGGCTGAGGGAATATTTTACTGTGAAAGAGCCTTGTATGGATTTCATACAGCTGGGACCTTCCACACCAACATCATCCTTTAAGCAGCTGTGGGGCGGGGTACAGTTGCGTGGGGCTGATGCACAGTGGTGGGGGACTCCTGGCATTCTCCACTCCTGGCCAGGCAGCTCTGGAATCTGGAGGTTAGGGTGGGGCAAGGGCCACTTCCCAAACATAAGGGGTGGTGGCCCATGGCAGTGCCGGTCCCTGCCTGGGGAACTCAGGGACCCTTGCCCGCCGACAAGGCATCGCACTGGAGGCACCAAAGCCTGGGAGTTACAGACTGTTGGCATTTTTCAGAGGCTTATGTGTCTAAGGGGAGAAAACAGGCACTCCTCCAGGCCAGAGAGCATGCCCAGTGCAACGGAAAGTAAGTGTACAGAGGGAAGAGCAGGATGCTTCAGACACACAGAGAGGAAAGACGCAGAAACAGCTGTGTACACGGTGGATTGACAGGGGAGGATGAGAATTCTAGAGTACCAAAGTTGAGGCAACACTGAGCTCTGGCCCAGCCTTCTTCTTCTTCTTCTTCTTCTTCTTCTTCTTCTTCTTCTTCTTCTTCTTCTTCTTCTTCTTCTTTTTAAAAGATTTATTTATTTATTTATTATGTATACAGAAGAGGGTGCCAGATCTCATTACAGATGGTTGTGAGCCACCATGTGGGTGCTGGGAATTGAACTCAGGACCTCTGGAAGAACAATCGGTGCTCTTAACCTCTGAGCCATCTCTCCAGCCTTGGCCCAGCCTTCTTAACTTCTAGATGGAGAAATCATGAGCTTTGACTTAATAGAGTCTGCATTGAAAATGAAATTAAAGCCATCTTCTTAATTTTTATTTTGTGTATAAGTGTTTTGCCTACATGTGGGCATCCCATGCATGCCTGGGGCCTGCAGAGGCAACAAGTCTTTGGATCCTCTGGAACTGGAGTTATGGTTGCTTGTTAACCACACTGTGGGTGCTGTAAACCAAACCGGGCTCTTAACTACTGAGCCATCTCTCCAAAGATTTATTTTATTTTTATTTATGTGTATGTGTGTACAGTGTGTCTGTGAGTGCGTGGATTATCCACGGAGGCCAGAAGAGAATGTTGGATCCTCAGGAGCTGGAGTTAAAGGCAGTTGTGAGCTTCTCAGAGTGGGTGTTGGGAGCCACACTGTGGTCCTCTGAAAGAGCAGCGAGTGTTCTTACCTGTAAGTCGTCTCTCCAACCCCACAAATATTTTTGATCTTTGCCCAGGGCTCTATATTTGACTATCGTGTCCATTCTGTGTAACGTTCTAGAACTCCAAGATTCATTGACTCTGTGATCTCTCAACCAGCCCTCCTCATGCTCTCCTTTCTAGACTGGGCTACCCAGCATGCCTTCTGCTGACCATTCACCACCACCTTGCCTTTCTTTCTCTTTCCTTTCCATCCCTTCCCCCCACCTTCCTCTTCCTCCTTCTCCCCACTCCCCTGCCACTCACTTCCTTCTCTCCCCAGCGTTTTCTTCTTGTGCTAGAGACTGAACACAGAGTCCTGGGCGTAGTAGGTGATATTCAACTACTGAATCACACCTCCAGATCCTTCAGTGCCTAAGCCTCTGTCAAAACTGAGGTTGTAAATATAAGGCTCTAGGTTCCACCTAAATAGTGTCCCCAGATAGAAGAACTGTACGGGAATTCGGAAGGAGGCTAGACTCTTTCACAAATCATCCATTTTCAGCTCTCCATCCTGTGCCAAGTTTCACCCGCCAAGTCTTAACTCTATACCTGGTCTTACCCACTTACTTAGCTCCATCCACCTTCCTCCTTCACCATTTACAGCTTGAAGTTTTAAGTGTTTTCTGGGGCTAGAGAGACAGCTCTGAGGTTAAGAGCATTGGCCGCTCTTCCAGAGGACGTGCGTTTGGTTCCCAGCACCCACGTGGTGGCTCATGACTGTCTATAACCACTTCCAGGGGTCTAACGCCCTCTTCTGGCCTCCACAGGCAGCAGGCATACATGTGATGCACATACACACATGTAGGCATGCCCCAAACACATAAAATAAGTGAAATAAATCTTT
The DNA here is from genome assembly GCF_949786415.1 of Peromyscus eremicus. NCBI lineage: Eukaryota > Metazoa > Chordata > Mammalia > Rodentia > Cricetidae > Peromyscus > Peromyscus eremicus. The sequence goes on from NC_081423.1 coordinate 79,014,046, forward strand.
GAAGAGTTTGCTACTGAGCGCTTGGCATGCGGGTTGATCCTCTCTATACTTCATACTGACTTGGTTTCCTCTTACCAAAGCTGCACATGGTCCTGATGCCATTAAAAGTGAAGAAAAGGTTGAGAGCTGCTGGCTAGCTGCACTCAATGGGGGATATGAAGGATTCCTTGTATGTAAGAACCAACAATATCTCTATTCTCTATCTGGTATTCCAAGGGAGGCTGAGAACCACCAAACTGAAATAAAGATTAAGGTTAAGGCTAATATTCACATTAAGGGTGGGATAGGGTCTAGGATTCAGTCGTATTTGGATTTTGAATTAAGTTCATGTTCAGACTGGGATCAAAGTCAGGGCTGGGAAACTCTCTTCAGGATGGGTTCAGGCTAGGTTTAACGTCGGTACTTGACTTAGGTTTAGGCTGATGCTTTGCCGAGATGAATGCAGAAATACAATGCAGTGGCTTTTCTAGGTCTAAGTGGGAACAGCGGGATTAGGAGACTGTCAGGAGCACTGTTTGGGTCAAGGAGCCTTTACCACACTTGAGTCCTAAGACCGCATAGGGAGCTTCCTGCTGAGCCTATGGAGTAAGGAGTTTTCAATTGTTTTCTTTTGCTATTGCTGTTTAAAACAGGGGCTTATACATCTCCAGCTGGCCTCAAACTTACTATGTGGCTGGAGACAACCTCATCCTCCTTGCCTCTACCTCCCAAGTGCTGAGATTTCAGATATGCTTGGCCATGGAGTGACTGTATAATGCCCTTCAACTCTAAGCAGGGTAATCGCGTAATAATTTGGATTTCATTGCCTCTTCTATGAGGCCTAAAATTTGGGGAAAACTAGCTGCCTAGAGAAACCAGTGCATGCTGGGGACTCTCCTGTGGAGTCACCCCTCCTCACACAAGGAAACACACCTAGAGGAAGGCATCTCCCCCAGACAGTAGTAAGATGACTTTGGCCACAGGAAGGTGCTGGAGATGGGTTCCACGACACCATCCCCACCTACACCATTCCCTTATTGTTCTGTGAGTGAAAATTCAGACAAATCCTCTCTCTGCCTCAGTTTCCCCTTCTGAGAATGATAGGAAAGAGCCTTACCTGAAGCCCTCTATCCATCATCTGTTCAATTTGTTCATCTCGATAGCTCTCTAAGTGTTCATGAGGGAAGATGCCGGGTCAACTCAAAATATTTTTATTGCTCTTTGTTTCCAGAAGGAGGTCTGGCACAGAGCTTCACTGGCACAGCACCCATCTGCCCACGTCAGAGGCTACAGGAGGGATGGTAGTGTCGGAGGCAGATGCAACGGAGATGGAGCCATGCTTCAGCAGCTTGTCATTGTGTCATTAGGGTGTTCCTGTGGGAACCAGAAGCAGCGGCAGGAGATGCGGGAGGGAGGGAGGGAGGAAGGAGGAGGGAGGAAGGGAGAGGAATGGAAGAGATGAAGGGGTCCATGCCAGTACCGCATTCATCCCTGTCATGAGGGAGCTCTATCAAACCAAGGCCAGGCCTATAAATCAGACCATAATTAGTTGCAAAGAGAAAGCTTTAACATCCTCATCAAATTGATTAATACGTCTTGCAGCTCAGGACAGGCTGGCCCTGCCTGGCAAGCTCACCCAGCTAGGTGGGAATGGAGTTGGGAGAAGGGTCAGTTCTAGCTGGGGGAGCAGAGAGCCAGCTGAGATCTGTCCCTCTGTTTACCCACTGGAAGAATGCTCTGACAGGAAGTAGGTGTGGTAGGCTCTTAGTGCAGAATCCAGAGTCCAGAGAATCAAATGAATATATTGGCTTGCCCAGAATTAGCCCTAATATGACTGGCCAGTTATTTTCCTTGCCTGTATCTCAGTTTCCCTATCTGTAAAAGGGACATATTCATCGAACATTAAGAAGACTGTAAGGGTCCTACTACTTACGACATAATATCTATGGGCAGAGTGGACACATATTTGTTAGGGTGCGGAAGTCATGGCCAAGACTCTATACAAATTCGATTTCTGGGACATCTAAGAGAAGATGAGTTTGGTGTAAGCTAAGTGATTAGTCCTTGCTTTCAGCTTGGGATAACCAGTCGTTGCCTAGGCAACCTTTCCTGAGACCCCCTCCATCAAGGTAACACAGAGAGTGTAGCTAGCAGGTCGACTGGAGTTCGTATCCTGGCTCATCCAGCTGTGCCTTTGGGAAGTTACCTAATCTAATGGCCTCAGCTTCCTTCTTTGCCAGACAGGCAAAGAATAATAATGTCTGTAGTAGTGGGTCAGTGTAAGGACTCGGTCACCTAAGATACACACACAGTGCACAGCTTAGAGCCTGGCACACAGTAGGGGGCCAGCCAGAAATAACCAGAATTATTAGTGTGCACGGATCTTGATGTTATAATAATGGCATCTGAATCACAAGGAGACCGAAAGAGCCAAGCCCAGTGAGTAAGTGATACCTGATAACTGAGGGGATGTCCAATTAGTCAGTCTCCCAGAATGGAGTCCAATAGGCAGCGTTTTGCTCTGTCAACAGCATTGGGTTTGAACTTGAAAGATGGGTTTAGATCCCACCCTCACAGCTGAATGAATTATATGACTTTATCCAAAATTCTCCACCTCTCTGAGACTCGGTTTCTCTAATAAGGAACATTTTCAACATCCGGTTGGGTCATAGGTATAAACGGTCCTTTACAAATCTAAGACATTGCTTAAGTACAAAGTGTTTTCTAAGCCATTGCACCAACACCTGCTGCTGACTGCCCCTGAAGCACCCTGTTGCGAAAAATAAACAAAGCAGGTTCTTTTAAAGGCAGGCTCCATTGTTTGAAGGGATCATGTGTCCTTGTCCTCTATGGGTTGATGCTTGCTGGTTCCTGTTTTATTTTTATTTTTTTTTAATGTGCATGAGTGTTTTGCTTGCATATGTGTCTGTGTGCTGCATGCTTGTCTGGTGCTCACAGAAGCCAGAAGAGGGTGTGAGATCCTCTGGAACTGGAATCACAGACAGCCGTGAACTGCTGTATGGGTGGGTGTTGGGAAACCAACCAGAGTCTTCTGCAAGAAGTGCTCATAACTGCTGAGCCACCTTCCCACCACTTACTAACAACTTAGTATAAATGAAGGTCTTCTACATGGTGATGTTTGGGTCATAAACAGAGATTTATGTAACGACGTTGTCCAAAACTCCATTCTTGCTTTCTTCTTTATTGTTAGGGGTGGTGATGTGAGAAAGTTCTTCCTCACAAATTTTGTAAGCAGAAACAATGTGGTTCTTAAGGAATGAGAGTGTCTTGTTAATAATTTTTGTTTTCCTGAGACCCAGAAGATAATCTGTCTAGGACTTGGAGACAAAGGCCTTACTCTTGAGGATGTTGGAAAAGAAAGGACAGGAATCTGGGCCCTTAGATGACAGTTTGGAGGAGACCCTCGGCCTACCTGGAATGCAGAGATTGTTTGTGAGAAAGAAATTAACTTCCATCTTATTGAGCCGTGGAGTGTTAGGATATCTTTATTAGAAGGGTTTATCTATTTATTTAATGAAGCAGCACTAGGGATTAATAAGGACATTTTAATAGAAGTTTAAGTACTAGGGTTAGGAGAAAGAAAGACACCCAGACAGAAAGACAAGACAGGCCAGAGCATGAGTGTGTAGGTGTGAGCTTCCCAAAGAAGAGTCACAGAAAATAAGACAGATCAAGTGTGGGCCCAGACTCCTCAAGGGAGAGTCACTCAGAGGAGTTTAATCTACCATTCTAACTGATTATTTATTTGCAGTGAATGCCTCTCAAGAGACTAGAAGTTTTTGGACTCATCTTTCTATGTCTAGGCTAGCCGCAATCCATACCAAATGTTTAAGATGTTCTCTATTTTTGATTATTTATTTTTAATTTAATTTCATTGTGTCTTGAGACCAAGGCTCACTCTAGAGCCCATGCTGGCCTGGAACTCATATATAGTCCATGCTGGCCTGGAACTCATATATAGCCCATCCTAACCGCTAACTTGTGGCAATCCTCCTGCCTCATCCTCCCCAGCGCTGAGATTACAGAAACGAGACACAACACCTGGTGATGCTATTTTGAAAGAACCGAACAAGCATGTTAAAGCTCCAGATACCCAATTTGGACTTGAAGGCTGGGCTTGTACCAATCTTAGAATCATTGTCTCATAGTAATTTTATTAAGAAATTTCCCACACATATTCAGACTTTCCTCCTCAAAAGAATTTGTTTCATTTCCTTCTGCCTTGTGCCATCACAGCACATGAAACCTTATTCTAGTCCTAAAGAAGGTCAAGGGGAGAAAGAATGAAGCAAAACAAAAAAAGAACTGTATCTAGAGGGACCCACAGATTTCCAACTCTGACCCTGGGCTGGAGGAAGGGATAGGGAAGTCTCAGGGACCACAGGCCTGGAGCAATTTGAAGCGTGAGGGCCCAAGTGACTTGTCATGAGCTCCAGGAAGAGAAGTTGTTAAAGCATGGATTCTGCTTCCTTCGGCTTCTGCTTCCCGGGAAAGCTGACCCACTGAGGATCACCCATTAGCTTCCTTGTCAGCTCGCTATCACTGTTCAGAAGTTTCCACGGAGCCTACTGCCTTTAAGAAGGGCCTGTCCTGAAGGTCAGCCCTCCCTGGAATGTGGTCCTGCAGAGACTCAGAACTGCTCTTCAGAATGTTTAGCTGAGCAGATGGTTTGGAATGTGAGGACCGAAAATGCCTCCTTTGAAAAGCCAAAAAGCTATGGGAGCCTAGCAGCCCCGGGATTGGGGAGGGGAACGAAGCAGGGGCATTCTGCCGAGTGGCCGTAGGTGGGGAGCCAGAGTGGAAAGGAGAGGTGGCTTCACTTTGTCATTGTCACTGGCCCGGATCTTGGACCAGGGCTGGGAGGAAAGCTCCAGTTGCAGATGCTCCCACCTCATCTCACAGCTCACCAAGTATTACAGCCTCGCACATAAAAACCAGAGTGCTAAGTTGTCAGGAGTGTTAAACTCAAGGAGCTGTGACCAGAAACAGCCGGGTTCTGGGGATGGGAAGGGGAGGCTGCAGCAGGGCCAGCAGCTCCCACCAGACCCTCTTGGCTTTGAGATGGTGGCTGAGGCTGAGCAGCAGGCAGTTGCTCAACTCACCTCTGCCTCTTGCCTCTCCACAGCAAGAGCTTTTAAAGGAGCCCTGCAACTCCTTCCCAGGAGCCAGGCTGCCTCCGAGCTGGAAATAAATGCCTTCAAGCCACATAAATCAATGAAAATTAGTAGGAGTCAAAGTAAAGATCCATCCTTCACCACTTGGATGTTTGAGCCAAGGTTCTTCTCGGTGATTTAGAGCCGTATAATTGAGTGATCTGATCTCACTTGCCTCCCCCCCCCCTGCTCCCGCCCCCTTTTTCTTTCCAGACAAAATCCTCTCCTATGAGGCTGGTTCCCACTGGCCCTTAGCTCCTCTGGCTGGAGCAGGTGTGCGCACCTGTCAGCTTGGCACCCTGATGGATCTCCCTGTTATCTTGGTTGGCCTCCTCCCTGCCTGCCCCTTAATGAATAGTCTGCCCCAGGCTAGGTATGAGTTGTGGGTGGGAGATACCATTCTTCACTGATGCTCTCTCCTGTCCTTGCAGAAGTGGCAAGGTATGGCCGCTAAGGCCCTACCGAAACATCATGTCATCCTGGAATGTGGGCTGAAGACAACCTTTGACCTCTGAACTGGGGAGAAGATGGATAATGGTATGAAGATTTCCCAGCTTCTCAGCCTCTGCCAGTCTGAGAACACACACTACCAGTTGAGTGATGTGCGAGGCAAGATCCAGAGAATTTAGGAGCTTGCATTCCCATCAAAATACAAAACAAACAAACAAACACAACACAACAAAACAAAGCAAAATAAAAAAAAACATACCAAAGCCCCACACAAGGGAAACAAAAACAAAACAAAACAAAAACTCATGGGGTGTGGTGGTATGTATCTTTAACCCCAGCACTCGGGAGACAGAGGCAGGCAGTCCTCTGCGAGTTTGAGATCAGTCTGGTCTACAGAGAGAGTTCCAGGACAGCCTGAGCTACACAGAGAGACTTTGTCTCAAAAAATATGCAATCAAACAAAAAGAAAGAAAGAAAGAAAGAAAGAAAGAAAGAAAGAAAGAAAGAAAGAAAGAAAGAAAAAGAGAAAGAAAGCAGGCTGAGTAAGCCGTGATGAGCAAGCCAGTAAGCAGCATCTCTGCATGGCCTCTGCCTCAGCTCCTGTCTACAGGTTCCTACCCTGCTTGAGTTCCTGTCCTGATTTCCTTTGATGATGAACAGTAACATGGAAGTGTAAGCCAAATAAACCCTTTCCTCCCCAAGTTGCTTTGCTCATAGAGTTTCATCACAGCTATAGTAATCCTAACTAAGACACCTTATACGAACAAGGCCTTGTATTTGATCCCAAGTACACACACACACACACACACACACCTCTACACAGACACAAGACCCAGAGGGGCAATGTGGAATAGGAAAATGAGGGTAGAATTTAGAGTCAGGGAGACACAGGTTCGAGTCTCAACTTTGTCTCTTACTGTTTATATGAACTTGTAAAAATTTCTTCAGCTCTTTGAGCCCAAGTTTCCACTTCAATATTATTTGAAATTAAGATAGTGAAACACTCTCACAGATGTCTAGAGAGGATTAAATGGTGTAATTGGTGTTACCTGGTGTATGGTTCCTGGAGCATCTTCCTGCTTCTCCAGTCTTGTTCATGGCGGACTGTCACACCTATAATAGATCCTATTAAGGGTTTCCCAATTCCTAGAATCTAGCTCAGTCTGCTAAGGGATGAATGGCTGACTGATAAGCAGAGAAGTTTCTAGAAGAAGAGGAGGAGGAAGAATAAGAAGGGGAAGAAGAAGAGGAGGAGGAGGAAGAAGAAAGAAGAGGAAGAGGAGGAGGAAGAAGGGGAAGAGGAGGAAGAGGAGGAGGAAGAAGGAGAGAAGGAGGAGGAGGAGGAAGAAGAAGAAGAAGACTAGAACACACCCACTCTGGAGAAGGAAGAGATGACAACCATGTGGCGTTGTCCTTGGCACTATTACCAGCTTCAAGTCCAGCCTCAGCCACTTACAGGCTCTGATCCTGGGAAATTCCTCATTATCCTTCAACATAAAATGGTTCTCATCATAATCCTTGCCACATGGTGGCTCTGAGATTCAAGGGAACTAGTGGATGAGAAACCCCATTGCAAATCACTGTATATGTATGAAGAAGTGGTAATTTATGTTATTCCATAGGAAGGGAACTCTGCTTAGGAAAATGTGTGGGTATGTGCTTATCATATGAACAATGTTACTAACATGTTAGAGCCGGTATGCTTGGTATGAGAGAGGAAGGGGAAAAGAGAGGGGAGAGGAGGAGAGGGGAGAGAACAGACAGAAAAGAGGAAGAGTGAGGCATCAACAGAAGGTTAGGAGCAGTGAGGAGACCAGTGAATCCCTCTGCTATTGGACTGACCTGTGGGCATTTTAAGAACAGTGGTGCCCACTGTGCCCATTAAAGCTGTTTTTTTGTATAACAGTTCTGGAGCTGGAGAGATGGCTCAGTGCTCTTTTAGAGGACCTGGGTTCAATTCTTAGTACCCACATGGCAGTTCACAACCATCTGTAACTCCAATTCCAAGGGATCTGGTACCCTTTCCTGACCTCCATGTATGCATGTGATGCACAGACATACATGCAAGCAAACACATAAGATAAAAAAATAAATATTTGCCAGGCAGTGGTGGCATACGCCTTTAATCTCAGCACTCGGGAGGCAGAGGAAGGTGGATCTCTGAGTTTAAGGACAGCCTAGTCTACAGAGTGAGTTCCAGGACAGCCAGGGCTACACAGAAAGACCTTGTCTTGAAATTCACCTCACCAAGTTTTTCCTCTCACATCCCTTCAACGTTCTTGGGTCTATCCTCTTCCTCCTTGGTCTCTCTCCTCCTTGGGTCCCTCTCATCCTTGGGTCTCTCTCATTCTTGCATATGTCTATTTAGCTCATTTTTTTGGGAGAGCACTATAATTTTGTGATTGACATACATTTTTTCCCATTTATTCTCCTCATAGCTTTCCACAGCTAAAGAAGCAGTGGCTTAGAAAGTTGGGTAATAGACTTAAGATCTCTAAGTATCTGGTAGAGGAGGAGATTCAGTCAAGGCTAGCTCTAGACTCTGTATTGTGTCATTCCATCTGGACCTTAGTTTTTGAAAGATCTCAGACCTCCCTGCCTCTGGTTTTCTCCCCGTTAGAGGTGTCTCTATTGCATTCCTCTTTGATTGTGGTAGATGAGGCAATAGTTGAACAAACAACCCCACTGCAGAATCAAGCTGTTATGACTACCGCATACCATATGTAAAGGCTTGCTCAACCCCCCTTGCTCTAAGAAAGCAGAGAGGACCCTCCCTGTTTTATTTATCGTCTCTAGCCAAGTGCCAGCTCTGTTGTACTCTGCTTTCTCTCAACAGGAACTGAGCACATGGGGCACCAGTGAGGTGGCTTTGTGGAGGGGCATTCGCTGCTAAGCCCGATGACTTGAGCTCAGTCTCTTGAGCCCACATGGTGCACAGACAGAGAGAGTTAACTCATCTAGAAGCTGAGCATATGTATATTTCCCCAAACTATCCAACCCCTGGGTGTGGAGATGGTAGAATGCTTGCTATGTAAGTCTTAGGACCCGAGTTCTGTCTCCAGCATCCACATCAAAATGAGATGTGGAGCTGACAATATGGCTCAGTGGGCAAATCCCCCTGTTGCCAAGCCTGCATCCCGAGTTCAGTCCCACATGGTGGAAGGAGAGAATTAGCTCCTGCAAGTTGTCCTCTGACCTCCACGTGGGTGCTGAGGCCCATGTGTATCTCCCATAATAAATAAAAAATGAACTACGGTGGTGTGCACCTGTAAACCCACCCAGTGCTGGAGGAGGATCCCTGGAGGTCGCAGGCTAGCCAGGCTAGCTGAGCTGGTGAGCTTCAGGTTTGTTTTAAGACTTTGTCCTGAACCAAACCAAAACAAAAAGATGGAAAAGTGATAAAGGAAGATTGTTGATGTTGATGTTGACCTCTGCCCAACCTCACAGATGCACACACACACACACACACACACACACACACACACACACACTCACACACACACACACAAAACAAAAACAAAACAAAAACAAAAAACAAAAAACCAGGAACTCGCACTCATACAGACAAGCAGGCATACACACAGACAGGCACACATGCAGACACACAGACAGATGTATACACACACACACACACACACACACACACACACACACACACATACAGACACACTCTTTTTTCCAAGTTCAAGCACCACGATCATCTCAAAGGAATTCCTTTCTCTCACCCAACTCTCCAGCCCCTTCCAAAGATAGGGACTAAAGTACTACAAAATGTGCAATGGCTTTTCAGAATAAAAGTCCTCTCCCTGACTTGCAGTGTTTGCCAATTTCTTTGGTGTAAATACTCCTACCATGTCTGATTCCCAGACTTCCTTCATTGAAAAAAACCGAAGGGATCCATGAAGTAGCAGGAGTCAAGCATTTCTCCTATACAGACATCACAGACAGAAACAACCCCAAAGGTCAAATACAGTCAGATTCAACAAAAATGACTAGGAAGCAACAATATGTCACATTTAGTTTGAATTCTGTGAATGTGTGTAGGTGCATGCACATGAGTGAAGATCCCTGAACAAGCCGGAGGACTTGGAGCTCCTGGGGCCAGAGTGACAGGTGATTGTGAGCCACCTGACGTGGGTGCTGGGAATCCAATCTGGGTCCTCTGGAATATTTACTTTTAACTTCTGCACCATCTGCATGCAGTCCTGTAGTATTTCTTTTTCTTTCTTTCTTTTTTTTGATTTATCTTTTATTTTATGTGTATGAGTGTTTTGCCTGCATGTATGTCTGTGCACCACGTGTGTGTCTGGTGCCTGAGGAGGTCAGAAGAGGGCATGAGATGCCCTGGCACTGGATACCCTGGTCCTAGAGTTATAGACAGTCGTGAGCCACCATATGGGTGCTGGGAATTGAACTTGTGTCCTCTGCAAGAGAAGTAAGTGCTCTTAATCACTGAGCCACTCTCCAGCCCATAGTGTTTATTTTCAAATTCAATTTGTTTAGTTTTAACTTTTCACAATTTTGGGTCTTTTAAAAACAACTGTTTCTGAAAAACTCTTGAACATTTAACATTTGGTATCCACTGGTCAAAATGTGACAGCTCCAGGCCACCCCTAGTGACCCACACTTACCCACACAGACAGACAGGCTGTAGCCTGGAAGCTAAGGCATGTGGGGGAAGGTGCCAAATGTCTCTTTGATATATTTTCTTGCTATTCCAGAAACAAGAATTGCACAAGATACAGTACAGTGAACTGAAAATGGTTATTTATTTCAGTCTCAAAGATCCCTAAACTGGAAATGCTCATGGAGGCCAGTTCCCTAACCAGAAACAAGAGCCTATCTGAGACTGCTTTTCAGGATGAGGCATTAGTCAGGAGTGTGTTGGGAAATGTATGGCAGACTTGAATAAAGCTTGAGAAGAGGTTTTTATTGTTTTTTGGGTTTTTTATTTATTTTATTTTTTATTTTTTTGAGACAGGGTTTTACTGTGTGGCCTCTGACTGGTCTGGAACTGGCTTTGTAAATGAGGCTAGCCTTGACCTTCCAGATATTCATCTGCCTCTGCTTCCAGAGTGCTGGAATTAAAGGCGTGTGCCACCATGCCTGGCTGAGAAGAGAGTTTAATAAAGTCATATTTACAAAACCACAGGCAGGAATTCAGAGAACTCCCTGGGGAAGAAGAAGTCAGCCAGAGTGGGAACCATTGCCATTTCAGGCCTGAAGGGAAACAGAAGCCACCAGGGAAAGGGTTGCTCCCCAGGAGTTGTGACCCTTAATCAAGGAACACAGTCTTTATCAGCCTGAGGCCTAGCAGGGCAGAAAGCTGGGACATAAAGATCTGAAGCTGTGGTCCCTTAGTGTCTTCTGTGGTCCCCTTCTTCATGATATAAATACACTCTCCAGCCCCTCTCTAGAAACTTCAGATAAAGCCACTCTCTGTTTTGCGACAGGGTCTCACTATGTAGCCCTGGCTGGCTAGAAGTTCACTCTGTAGACCAGGCTGGCTTTGAGTTTACAGAGATCTGCCTGCCTCTGCCTCCCAGTGCTGGGATTGAAGGTGTGCACCACCATGCCTGGCTTCTCCCTTTCTATTTTGGAGACCGAGTCTTGCTGTGTATATCAGGATGGCCTGGCTTGGAACTTGCTGTGTAGTGAACCAGCTGAAAAAACACCTAAGACAGTGAGTTCATGGATTTATTTAATACCAAGAGTGAAATGGTTAGGGTAGAAGGGTGCTAAGTGCTTCTGGAAGGGCAGAGATAATGTCCAACTCATTGCAGGTAGTAATTTCCTTCACAGCATCAAGATAAAGCTTCAAAAAAGGGCAACTTTTGCACTTGTGAGATGGCTCAGGGATTAAATGTTGTGGGACAATCTTTTTGTACACTGTGAAGATTGTCGCTGCCAAGGCACCCTCTGATTGGTTTAATAAAGAGCTGAATGGCCAATAGCTAGGCAGGAGAGGATAGGCGGGACTTTTGGGCAGAGATGGGAACTCTGGGAAGAAGAGAGGCGGGATCCGCCAGCGAGACACAGAGCAAGTAGGACAAACAATATGGAGGAGAGATAACAGGCCACATGGCAGGCCATAGATGAATAGAAACGTGTTAATTTAAGTTATAAGAGCGGGTTGGGAACAAGCCTAAGCTAAGGCTGAGCTTTCATAATTAATAAGAAATCCCTGTGTCATTATTTGGGAGCTGGTGGTTCAAAGTTCAAAGTTCAGCTATAAGTAAAGCTGCTTGCTGCCAAGCCTGACATATTATGGTAAGAGAGGACCAATTCCTGCAAGTTGCCTTCCGACCTCCATATGTTTGCTGTGGCATGTGCACATGCTAAATTTTAATAAAGGTAATTTCCTTCTTCCCTTTTCCTGTCCCTCTGTCCCTCCCTCTCTTTCTCTCTCCTTTACTCCCTCCCTCCCCTCTTTTTCTTTCTTCTTCCTTTTCTTTTTAACCCCCTCTGTGTTGCACTATGTGCAGGGTCTGGTTTCAAATTCCCAGGCTTAAGCAATGCTGTTGACTCAGACTTCAAGTGCTGGGACTGTAAGCTGGCACCGCCATGTCCAGTTACAATGTAACTTCCGAGTTAGCAAAATCTGTGTCTGGGCTAAGAGACTTCTGAGTGCGGGGCCTATAAGCCGGCTGCTCGAATGTAACCTCCACCACTCACAATTACAATGTAACCTCCACTACTCCCAGTTACAATGTAACCTCCACCAACCCCAGTTACAATGTAACCCCCATCAACCCCAGTTACAATGTAACCCCCACCATCCCCAGTTACAATGTAACCCCCACCACTCCCAATTACAATGTAACCCCCACCATTCCCAGTTACAACGTAACCTCACCACTCCCAATTACAATGTAACTTCCACCACTCCCAGTTACAATGTAACCTCCACCACCCCCAGTTACAATGTAACCTCTACCACGCCCAGTTACAATGTAACCTCCACCATGCCCCACTCCCGTCACACTGTAACTTCTGAGTCAGCAAATCTGCCTTCCCCGCTAAGTTCTCAGAACCAGGTGAAGTGGAGCGGCTGGCAAAGGACTACCCTCTGAGTAACAAGGTCCTACACCAGACTGACTATCCCAAGCCCTAAGTCATAAGCAAAACCCAAGCCCCTGGTCTTTCCTTTTCACTTCCTGCCTCTTGTTCTTTTCCTTCTACCAAAATGCATTTCCTGTGCAACCCAATCTTCCAACAGCAAGTCAGAATTCAGTCCTCTGACCGCCCCCCTGCCACGCAAGGCTATGGATGGCTTGTGGAACACCTGCGTTTGAAGGCTCGTCTCTCCAGAAGAGGAAATCCTTAGAGAATATTTCTAATTCCCCACAACCTCGCCTGCATAGGTCTTGTCTTTGTTTCCTTATTCTCATTCTTACATCCAGGATGCTGGAGAAAACCAATTATCTCCCAAAAGGAAAACATTGTCAACTAAAGCACTGGATGTGATGGGGCGAGAGAAATGGGCCCGGTCCCCATTAAAATTCTTCTTCATCTTGAATGCCAGTGCCGCAGCCACTCCGCTTGCTAACATCATTACGGATGGGCTCTGGCCACAACTGACTTCCTGCTCCCCATTCCTGACACCTCTGGCCAGTTGTTTGGAAGGCACAGCTCTGGGAACTGCTCGCAGACCTTGGACATCATGTAAGAGATGTATTTGTATGTTGAAGTGATGGTCACAAGAACAAAGGTCATGGTGATGCCCTCACTCAGCTAGTGCCAGGAAGCAGGTTAAGGTAGCCCTTAACTCCTTATAGACTGGCCTCACAGACGCTAGAGGCACAGGAAGGAAACCTGAGGCAGGAGGGAAGCAGCTGTGGCCTTTCCCCCCGGCTCCTTGGTCCATTGCCTGGTATAATAAGAAAGTCTGACCCTAGGAGTGTCCCCACTAATTCTGCACATGACATTGCTGTGAGCCAGTGAGTAGCTGTGTGTGATGTATGTGTACAGGGACAATTCATGCAGGAAGACGAATCAAGAAAAGAAAGCTTAGACACACTTTCTTCACAAGAAGACCTAGACACAGGGACCAAAAAAATCTGAAAGATGAGTTCTGAAACAACAGTCTCTAGATCTTCCAGGACTTCCCTTGGGGTTTGCATCCATGTCCCTGCAATAGTCCCCCTTTCACTTCTAGGAAGAGGAGCCTGAACGACTTGAGAATCTCCTACAGGTGGTTTGCACATACAATAGAGCTCTAAAGTCTAAGAGACTCCCCCCTCTCCCAAAAAGACAAATGTTCAGTGGTCAGGAGACAGTCCCTCTTCTCCATTTCCTGAAACAGAAGCCAAGCGAGTCTCTGGATTCCTAGCTGGTAATGTCCCATCTCATAGCACTCCCTGTGCCATTTAATGGGCACTCACCATAAACAGAGGCTGCAGAACAATTTACAATGTACAAAGGACTCTTCAAATGCATAGCCATATTTAATTTTTACAACTAATCTATGAGATAAATTTCTTTACAAATAAAAAATGAAGTTGAAGGAATGGAGAGATGGCTCAATGGTTAAGAGCACTGGCAGCTCTTCCAGGGGACCTGGGTTCGAGCCCAGCATCCACATGGTGGTTCACAGCTGTCTGTAATCTAACACCCTTACATAGATGTACAAGCAGGCAAAACACCTGTGCACATAAAAAGATAAAAAGGAATCATTTTTTTAAAAAAGAAATGAAGTTAAGGAATTTAAATAACTTGCCTTAGCTCACAAGCATCTTAGGCAGAGCAGACAAGACTGGAGTTCAGAATCCTATCACAGTACCCTCTCCTGTGTCTGCCTTCCTCTCCAGATACTGTAGAAAGTAGTCCATCTGTTTGTCTTTATCTCTTTTTTTTTTTTCTGACTTTGTCTCCATAACAGCTGGAGAGATAGCTCAGTGTGTAAGAGTACTGACTGCTCTTACAGAGGATCATGGTTCAATTCTCAGCACCCACATGATGGCTCACAATCATCCGTAACTCCAGTTTCAGGGGATCTGACGCCCTCTTCTGGCCTCCAAGGGTAACAGGCATGCACTCGGCACACATATATACATTCAGGCAAAATACACACACACACACACACACACACACACACACACACACATACACACGAAATACATGAGTACATTTTTAAAAATTAAAGCTTTTTTTTGGTCTCCTGACAGATGTGTCCACAGAACAGAGACTTTGTCTCTTATTTACTAATATCACCCCAACTACTATACCAGTGCCCGACACATAGTCTGTGCTTCATAACATTGTGTTGAAGGATTGAATAAATGAAGTAGAACAGATGCAGCCAGAAGGGGGCGCTCTAACTTGGATTTCTTGGCATCTCTAAAACAGCTGCTACACAATAGGATAGTAAATGTAATTGGTAAGAAAAAAAAATGACCTTATAACATCCATTGGATGTGATGACTCATGAAGTCACCACCTGCAAGGTAATATGTCCCGAGGAAAAGCGTCCCCAACGTTGCTCCCAGAATTCTCAGGACTGGCTCTATTCTTAGCCCTTCATGTCACCTTCAACTGCCCCTGAGCCTCAGGGTGAAGACATTTGCCCAGAAGTCCAGCCTGTGTCATTTTGATTTAGGAAGCAGGCCCTCGGAGTCTCACAACAATGCCTTGTATCTCCTTACGTTCCCATTGCCACCAGAAATCATTAAATGGTTTGTTTCTCTTGGCAGCCTCCACCCAACGGTTCCCCATGTGTGTGTAGCTTTCTTCAATTTTCCCCTCTACAAAATCTGGTCATGTTTAATAACAATAAATCAGAGAAGAGATCACAGCCTGGAAGAGAAGTCTAGGGCAGCCAGTGTTTCCACATCTGGGGCCCATTCGGGTCGAAGTGATGACAATTTCTAATAAATGTTAATGGAGAGCCTCCTCAGATTCATACACTCCAGCCATAATTTACCCTGTCTCCATGCCAGATGACCTTTGAACATCCAGAATACACCAATCACAGCACCAGCTACAGCCCTGGATTACTTCCTGCATACAAAGTGGAAGAAAACAGGGTTTGTAGTTATTGTTTGCATATCTGCATTTCCCCTGCCCTGGGTTTTTCTTCAAAGGCTCACAAAGCCCCTTCACTTGCATCCAAGCGGGTAGAGGTGAGAAGTCCGGATGAGGGATGCTACTCTGGACTTCTGAGGAGGCCTCCTCCTTGGTCCCAAAAGAGATGTCAGATCTGGACATCCAAGCTACCCTCCTTTCTTGACTCCTGGACTCAAATCCTTCATGTCCTTCGCTCCCCATTGGCCATGTTGCCCACATCTCCCTTCTGGCCTACCAGTCTGCAAGACTGGCTTTGGTCATAGTTTTCTTTTCCTACAACAGTCTCCTCTATCAGCCTCTCGCTGTTCCCCAGCTTCTGCTTCCCTCTCAAGACACTGTCCCAAGTTTCCAACTGGTGCTTGGCACTTTGATTAGATTCCAGCCAGCATCTAACAGTCTACTTGTCCAAATTAATACATTGCCTCTCTCAAACACGACTGGCCTCTTCTCTAATTTTCATAACTTGTAAGGTATTCATCTTCCTCCTCCTCTCTTCCCATGTTCCTCCTTCTCTATGCTGAGGATAAACCCTGGGCCTTGCACAGGCTAGATAAGTGCTCTATCAGTGAGCTACACCCTCGGTCTAGAGTATATGTATTGAGATAGGGTCTCACTACACAGCTCGCCTGGATTGGAACTCCCTATGTAGATCAGGTTGATCTTGGACTCAGAGAGTTCTGCCTGCTTCTGTCTCCTGAATGCTACAATTAAAGCATGGGCCACCATTCTCAGCCAGTTTTTCTACTTTTTCAACACAAAGCACAAACCACAGAACTGCTTCAACAGCCCCCTGTCACCTGCCTCCTTCACTACCTCCCTTCCCATCGGGTGGTAAGATTATTGAATTTTCTATCATAATCCACTTTTAACTCATACTGCCACCCTACACTCCAGACCCTTTCCCTTTCAGCATTAAATTGCCTTTCTGCTGTGGGATGTCTTTCTGTACGCTGTGAATATGTGTGGCTTCCATTGGATAATAAATAAAACTGTTTTGGCCTATGGCAAGAAAGCTTACAGCCAGGCAGGAAATCCAAGCAGAGATACAGAGAGAAGAAGGGCAGAGTCAGGGGAGAGGCCAGCGCTGCCCAGGGAGCAACAAGAATGCCACAGCCACATGGCAACATATAGATTAATAGGAATGGGTTAATTTAAGATGAAAGAGCTAGCTAGCAAGAAGTTGAAGCCATAGGCCATACAGTTTGTAATTAGTATAAGCCTCTGAGTGATTATTTTATAAGCAGCTGCAGGTCTTCAGGGCTGGGCGTGACCGAGAAACTTCCAGCTACACCTTTCAACTGATCTCTCTCTGTTAAACCACCCCCCTGAACATAACAAGCATATACATCATCCCAAGATGCTGCCTCTTCCCAGCTCCCACTCCTCCAGGTTGGCATGGAGGATGGTATGCATATTGTCTTAGTTACTTTTCTGCTGTGAAGAGACATCAGGACCAAGGTAACTTATAAAAGAAAGAATTTAACTGGGAGCTTGCTTATAGTTTCAGAGGTTGAGTCCATAACCGTCATGATGGAAACAGGCAGCAGGCAGGCAGGCATGGCACTAGAGCAGTAGTTGAGCACTTACATTTGATTGGCAAGTTGGGGGCAGAGATGGGGAGACTGGGCCTGGTGTGGATTTTGAAACCTTTAAAGCCCACCCTCAATGACACATCTCCTTAAACAAGGTCACTTCCTAATCCTTCCCAAAACAGTTCTACCAGCTAGGGACCAAGTATTCAAATATTCAAGCTTATGGGGGCCATTTTCATTCAAACTACCATATATATAAGTATGCATACTTTTGTTTTATGTGTATGGGTGTTTTTGTCTGTGTGTACATATGTGTACCTTGTGTGTGTCTGGTGCCTCAGAGGCCAGAAGAAGGAATCAGGAAACTTAGAATTGGAGTTATGGATAGTTGTGAGCTTCCATGTAGGTGCTGGGAATTGGACATGAGTCCTCTAAAAGAATAGCAAGTACTCTTAATCTGTGAGCCATCTAACCAGCACCTGTTTGTTGTTTTGAGACAGAATCTAATGTAATCCAAGCTGGCCTAGAACTTGCTGTATAAATGGGGATGGCCTGGCCCTAAGATACTGGTTTTTTTGTTTTGTTTTGTTTTTTGTGTGTGCACGGGTGGGCAGGGGGTGTTTTGTTTTTTGTTTTTGAGACAGAGTCTCCCTATGTATTCCTGGCTGGCCTGGAACTTGATAAGTATACCAGACTGTCCTTGAACTCACAAGTATCTGCTAAGATGCTGGCTTCATTGTGTCCCTGTCTAGCACAGAAGCCTTGAGTGGCCTCTCACTGACATTGCTTTTCAATGTTTTTTATAATTAGGTACCTTTTTTTTTTTTCAAATTGCAATAAGTACTGAATGTGTGTGTCCGCTCAAATCCGTACATTGAAACTCTAGCCCCTAGGGTACAGCAGCAGGCCCCTTGGGAGGTGCTTTGGCCTTGAGGACAGAGTCTTTCTGAAGGGTTTTGGTGCCCTAGGCTCCAGAGAGCTAGCTCATCTTGTCCGCCATGTGAGCACACAGCTAGAAGGCTGGCACGTCTAGGAGGAAGCACGCCCTCCTCAGACACTGACTTGGCAGGCTCTTGGTCTCAAAGAGTCCTGCTTAGTAGCCACCGAGTCAGCGGTGTCTAGTTGGAGGAGGCAGAACTGACTTCTAAGATCCTGTGAGCTGAGATCACGCGGGGCTGAAGCTGGATTTGGACGGTGACAAGCCCATCCCTTCCCTTCACCTGACCTACTGACATGCTCCCATCACTTACTTCTTTAGCATTTTCTGTGAGTGACCACAAATGACGGGGATGAGTTACAGTCATCCCTCCCCCGTGGAAACGTTTTCCTGTACCTGGATTTACAGGTGGTTGTGAGTCACCCAGTGTGGGTGCTAGCAACCAAAACTGCCATCCTCATAGCCCCATCTACTTGCTACTTTTCTAATTCTATTAGAACCCAGGTTCTAATAAATCCAAAGGGATCTGTTAGAGTTAATGACACTTTGTAACAAATGTTTCTCTGAGAGTATCTCTGTTCTATTGGCCCAAATAGATAGCAAATAAATCTGGTATATGTCTTGGATGTTTCCTTTAAAAAACATTTGAGACAGGATCTTTAACATAGTGTGGCCTCTAACTCCTTATATAGCCTCAGATGACCTTGAACTTCACATCCCCCTGTCTCCACCTCCCATGTGCTGTGAGATTACAGGTGTTCACTGCTACATCAGGTTAACCCAGGGTTTTGTGTGTACTAGGCAAACACTGTACTAATTGAGCTATATCCCCAGGCACTCTCAGATGTTTAGAACTAAGCATTCAATCTAGTGACCCCTCCCACTGAACCACAGATTAAATAATGTATGGTTTAGGTTAGTGCAGTGAATGACTTCCTGGCAAAAGGTCAGTATAACAGGTGCCTGAGGAAGTCAACTTTAGTGCAGTAAGGCTGTAAAATAATTATCCTAAACTCAAAGAGGCTTACAACATTCATATCCCGTTCATACATTTGTGGCCTGGCTGCAGTGAATTCTTGCCATATTGTGGATCTTGTCCGTGTCTGTCCCATGTAGTTTCTCATTCTGGGACTTGGGATAAAAAGGCAGGAACAAGCTCTTCTAGTGGTAAAGGGTAGAACTGCAAGATGCCAAACCAAGCCGAACCTTGAAAGTTAAAAACCTCTGCTTACGTTCCATTGGTCAGGGGAAGTCACATGGCCAGGTCCATCAGCAGTGGAGTGTGAACATTTACTTCTCCCATGGAGGGGCATGGAAGCAAGTGGATGCCTGCTGAACAACAGATTCCACCACCGGGAGCTTATGGAGTTTCCTTCACAGTGGCCTTTATAAATACAAGAGGTTGTTATCTATCTGGGTTCCTCTGGGTACCATATCACCTGAAGGAGGACCAGAAGACATGACTTCTTAAAGATGCCTATTTTGGTACTAGGGCCATGTAATTTGTGTTTGATATCTGGTTACCACTGAAGTCCCTTTTTCCTTTTCCACCAGAGCTGTGCCAGGGGGGTGATTTCCTAGCTAGGGCTTAATATCAGAGTCTCTGTGTGATTGTATACAAGTGACAGTCACACAGCAAACATAAATACGGAAGAGGCTCTGATACCATCGGGGAACAGTATTCCTGCCATCAGATCAGCTTTGTCTGCCACCACAGTGCACTTAACTCCGGAATGAAATTGGAAAGCTAACTGACGGTCAGAGGGGACTGGGAAGATCTTCATTTGTAACGGAGACAGGCAGGGCACAGCGAAAGGTAAGGCAACAAACAGGTTTTGCCACAGTCTAGATACATGTAAATGCCTTTAGATTTGAATGTACTCAAATGGAGAGATGCCAGGTACATGGGTGAATTCATACCTCAGCTGTTTTGAGTCCAGAGTTTCATGAGCTGTACCCTTTTCACTCCCATGTAATAACTTCCCCCATCCATCTACCCTAGGGTACTCCCCCCGCACTCCCTCCATATCTGCCATCAAGAACTCTTTGGTAGATGTCATTTAAAGTGGAGTCTCCAGACCAGAGTGCCTGGTCTCGGGTGGTACACACTATTGAGAAATATATAGCTCCTTCTCCGTTCTTGCTCAACCCAAATCACTGGTGATGAGACAAGGGGCAGTTGTCCAGGGTAACTGTTTGTACAAGTTCTACAGGGCATAATTTGTGCACACACACTGCAGTTGGAGAGCATTGTGATTCTGACTCAGTGGGCCGTGAGGGTGGAGCCTGTGACTTGTATTTCCAACAAGTATGTGTGCCCTGTGGACCACACTTGGAGTTGCTTTAGAAACCCAGTCACGTACACAGGAAATGATGGTCTGCAGTTCCAAAGCTTAATGGTGTTTGCACAGGATTCACATCTTAGAGAAAGGCATGAGTCATGGATGGTGGAACCTCAGGCAAACACCATCAGGTTTTTGTGTTTTGTTTTTCAAGTATATTTTGGTCAGAGAGTGGGCCTGAAGACTCTGAACCCACCTGGTCTCAGCTAAGGAAGATTAAAGAGGGAGTGGGGTGTAGAGGGAAAAGCAGGGGACTGGGTGGGAGTTAGCAGACTTGGGTTCTAACGATAGTTCCTGCTCTGTCCGGGAGAGTATGTTCAAGACTCTGACCCTTATTTCTCTGTCATCTACAAACTGAAGATGGCAGCTTTTCAATCTCTTGACATGCTGGCCTCTTTAAAATTAAATGAGATTATCCAGCGATTTCCTCTCCAAGGGAGTAAAGGAGTCTTAGAAACGTGGGAACCCCAAGCTGCAGAATTGAGGGCCCTCGAGTGAGTACTTGGCCTGCAGGTCCCTGGTGACCGGAGTTAGGTCCGAGTCTTCCCGTCTGCCACACACTTCTCAAGGTGTTGCTTTGAGGGTTCCAGATCTGAATCAGGTCTCAGGGCTGGAATCTCCGCCTCCCACTTACTAATTCTGCGACTTTGGGCAAGTTATTCTCCGGGAGCTGTAAATTTTTTATGTACTAAAAAGAAAATGACGATAAAAACCTATCTGTTAAGGTTACTGGGGACTTTAAAAGATTCAGTGTATGTCAAGCGCTTAGGGAGGTGTCTGAGGCGACCAAAGCATCGGATCAATGTCTGGGGCTAGCATTGGAGGAGGCGCGACCTCACATGTCACAGCAGAGCGCAGATGGCAAATCTCCCTCTCTCCTGTAGGTGGCGCCTCTCCTTGTTGAGCTGACTACCTGTGTACTGCAAGTCTAAGCAGATCATGAAGTTTCTTTACATCTCTTGCCCTGCCTAGGATTGCTAGAACCGGACTCCTATAGTCTGCCGCAGCTTGTGTCTAGGACGGCCAGGCTTTGGGATGCCGACTTCCTAAAATGGTGTGGCATCCCTTTCCTGCTCCCAGGCACGTGGCACCCAGGAGGACTGGCCCTGGGAGGGTTCCCCAACCAGCACTTGAGGTAGGGAGTTTCCTTCCTGCTCGGTTAAAATGACAAATTGGAACATGAGCGGTTAATGAAAGATGCTGGAAACGTCCGTGGAGATCAGAAAAATCGCCTCTCGGAGCTGACAGCCAGGCCATCTGCATTCCCGCATTTCTATTAATTCCTTAACAATAAACGACAGGAGCGCCTAGAGGGTTAACAGCTTAATTTAATCTCAGAGATTCTTTCCTGGAGCATCGAGAATTAGAAAGGCATTTTACTAAACGCTATCTGCACACCTGGTTTTTCCCCACTTGACACGCTGGATATACCTTCCGGAAGGACCACTCACGCCCTTCTCACACAGAGGCTCCGAATACTCTCCACAAGTCTCCCCTTGGGCTCGCTGAACCATCAGATTGGTGGTTCAACCTGGCGGCTCAACTGAAGCACCCCACTTTCACAACACTCGGTGTCCTACTTACTGTCACCCTCAATGTTGGTTTACGCCATTTCCCTGGGGGCTTTCCCTATTGGAAGTGAATATCCTTTCCCAAACCGGAAAAGCAAGAGCTTTTCACTTTTGTTTATTTATGAATTATTGTCTCTCTCTCGCTGTGTGCATGTCATGCATATCATGGCCTGAGTGTGGAGGTCCTAACTTTGTGGGCCTGGTTCCCGGCTTCCACTTTAACATGGGTTCTGGGAGTGGAACTCAGGTCACTGGGTTTGTGTGGCAAATACCTTTTTCAAAGGAGGCATCTGGCCATCAAATCAGGCTTTGAGTCCCTAGCCAAGCACGAGATATTATTTGGACACATTATTCCTAATGCCAATCCTTTTATTTGAAGAAGAGCAGGGCCTGCAAATGTTCAGTTACTTGTAAGGCTGTCTAGCCAGCTAATGTCAAAGCCCCCAACTGGAACTCAGGGCTTCTTATGCCTGGACAAATATTTGCTCCATAATAGGATTGGCCAACAAGCTTTTCAGTCTTGTATCTTTCGTGACTTACCTCCCATCAGTAGCTGCTAGGGGTTGCCTAGGGCCTTGTGGACTTCTGAGGCTGTGCCCTGGCTTAGTAGGAAATGCTCAAGGGCCCTTTGGAGATGCTTTCCAGGCAGAGGAAAAGAGCAAGGTTTTGCTATCCCTGCAGTTTTCAGGGGGTTCCTCTGGGTTAGGCATTTAAAGACTCTATTAAAATGGAAATGTTATCTTCGAAGGAGTAATGCATTAAGCCATTATCAGTCATTAACACCTTGGCAAGAAGGTATTTAAGATTAGTTTGCTGGCTATGCAGCAGGTCCCTTAGGGAATGGGAACTCTGGGCTGGACAGAGGCCTAAGAAAAGGTCCACGGTCTTGCCCTAGAGAAGTGTAGTGTTTGTAGAGAAGGAGCGAAGGTGTCTTTGTATCCTATAGAACATTCTAGAATTAGTCATTATATTATCTAATCCTAACAGTTTATGTATACTTACAGTCCCAGGTTCTTGTATGAATAATGTTTTCTTATCATTTAAAAAATATATCAAAGTCCAAAAGTAGGTAAGAGAACACAAAGCCTCAACAAACATTACTCATGGAGTAAGGTGTGCAGAGGTTCTATTGGAGTCATCAGTTCAAAACCAGTACAGTGGGACAGGCTCATTTGTTCTGTTGGTTTGTTCCCCGCCCCCACCCCTTTTGTTTGCACTGGCTTTGAGCCTTCAGGTTTGTTGCTGTGTGGTTGACATTCTTGAAGGTTTTTTTGTTTTTTTTTTTTAAACTTTTTTTTCTAATTGTTTTATAGACCGTCTTCCTCTATAGCCTGGGCTGGCCTGGAACTCACGTTCTTTCTGCCTCAGCTCCCCAAATGATGGAATTACAGATGTGCACCGCCACATCAGATTGAACTCATTTCTTATGCAACTGCATCTGTAGACATAGAAGAAGGCATAGGAACCTCCTGCATATTTATCCCTTGACTAGAAGGACCACCAGTACCTCTTCTAACTCCTCAGCCGGCAGCACTGAGTCATGTGACCATCTTTAGTTACAAGGGAGCCTAGTGAAGCAGGGGTCTAGTATTTTCTCAGTCCCTCTAAGAGGTGTATTTGACAAGCAGTAGGTATATCTGATAAGACATAGAACACGAAAACAGCCAAGGACCTAAACGCAGCTGTTCCTTTATACACGACTTCCTTCATCAGCCTGAGCCATTTCCTTCATATCTGTGGTTCTGGCTCCTGAGACCACATCCTCCCAACATAAATGAAGATCCGGGCCATTGAGCTGTGCTTTGTTATCTTGTACTGTGACTCTAGATGTCTTCCCTAGCAGCACACTGTTCGTCTGGCTTCTCATTTCTCCACTCTCATCTTGCTAACTAACCTCATGGCATATCAGCCTTCCTCATACCCTGGACAAGAGAGACCACCCATTCTCCAGCATCTGTCTCCATCCCCCCCCACGCCCCCCCCCCCGGGTCCCCAGACTGCATGGGTTTGTTTGTACTTGTCATGTCATCTGCAGAGTGCTCTGGTGACCCTGTGTCCCTGACAGACAAACTGGACTCTGCTGCTGGGAGGGTGGGGGTTGGGAAGCATGAGTACAGTCAGAGAGCAGAATACATATGGAAAACCCCACCTATGTAGGTATTGAGGGCCTGCCAAATAAAGGAACCATCCCCTAAATCAATCGCACCAGGAGTGAATCCTGGCAAAATCTGGCATTAAAAAGTAGCCTTTGCTTAATGAGTTAATACTGCTAATACAAGATCTAGAAGAAATGTGAAAAGAACATGTCCTCCCAAAAAGGAAGTGGGGAAGAAATAGAACAAGTGAAGAAGTAAAAATGTATGAGGACATACAAAAGGCCAGTAGAGGCCGGGTGGCGGTGGTGCACGCCTTTAATCCCAGCACTTGGGAGGCAGAGCCAGACGGATCTCTGTGAGTTCAAGGCCAGCCTGGTCTACAGAGCGAGATCCAGGACAGGCACCAAAACTACATAGAGAAACCCTGTCTTGAAAAAACCAAACCAAACCAAACCAAAAAAAAAAAAAAGCCAGTAGAGGGTTGGAGAGATGGCTCAGTGGTTAAGAGCACTGACTGCTCTTCCAGAGGACCCAGGTTCAATTCCCAGCACCCACATGGCAGTCCACAACTGTCTGTAATTCTAAGATCTGACACCCTCACTCAGACATACATGCAGGCAAAATACCAATGCATATAAAATAAAAAAAGGCTAGTAGATGCATAAAAACCTGATTCTTAAAGAAAATCAAAGAAGTATTAATTAAAACATATACCAATTGTGTCAAGTTGACAAGATTTCAGAAGGTTCTAAAAATAATATCTAATGCATTCAAGATGATCTCTTAGTAACCAGTCCCCTTCTCACTATTTTATTTTATGTGTATACTTGTTTTGCCTGTGTGGATGTCCTTGGTACACAACCTGTGTGCCTGGTACCCACAGAGACCATAAGGGGGCATTGGATCCCCTGGAACTAGACTTACAGATGGTTGTGAGCCACCATGTGGGTGTTGGGAATTGAACACAGGTCCGCTGCAAGAGCAGCCAATTCTCCTCCTCCTCCTCCTCCTCCTGCTCCTCCTCCTCCTCCTCCTCCTCCTCCTCCTTCTTCATCTTGTTTATCTAGAGAGTGTTTCTATGTACAGCCCTAGCTGTCCTGGAACTCACTTTGTAGACCAGGCTGGCTTTGAACTCACAGAGATGCACCTGACTGTGCCTCCCGAATGCTGGGATTAAAGGCGTGCACCCCCCACCCGCCCCCAGGAGCCAGTGCTTCTAATGGATAAGTCACCTCTCCAGCCTCCACCATCTACTATTTCTTATACAATTTTCTGTACAGCAAAGGTTGAAAGGTGAAATTCTATATTTCCAGGCTTCTGTGTAGCCAGACTTCTGACTATAAATTGGGATCTAATAATTAAGTTCCCTTTCTTGAGATTTGGTGACACTATTGCTGTCCAGATGCCTCAGCCACCCTTTGCATTCTGAGTTCTGTGGCAAAACCGTTGGTTCCACAATCACTTCCAGGATGATTTGGAAAAGTTCAAAGCAAGAGTCCCATCTATTAGCTCAAGGAGATGAAGCATTTTACTTTCATCTTTGATTCCGGCTTCATGGGCTTCGACAACAGCCACTCAGGTCTTTGAGCATCAGCTTCCTCATCCGGTGACTAAGATAATTTATCTGATGAGAATCCTTCCATCCCCGACAGACTAGGTCCATGCTAACCAAATATAGCACAGACTCCTCTTTAGGAGAGTCTGTCAGCATGAGACCCCAAACTCCCGTGGCAGTCATCTCTTTGAGTAATTCACTGGACCACAGTAGAGACTACACACTCGACGTCAGCGTGGTTATTGTTTTCCTCGGGGATAGGGATGGAGCCCAAGGTCTTATATATGAATAGCAAGTGGTCTGTCATGAAACGGCATCATCCTCGGCCCTCAGTGTCAGTACTGAAATGCTTTGCTCTATGATTCTTACATACACCAGCGGGGGATATGGCTTTACAAGTCCTCAGCTAGAGGCTCTTAAATTTCTCCTGCCTGCCATTTCCCAACTCCTACCTACTCTGAATTCCCACATAATGTGGTCACTATTTAAAAATGGTTCGATTAAGCCAAGGAACTGTTTCTTATTCAAGAGAAAAGCCATTGTTAGAAGAATCACATCATTGTGTTAACCCTGGCTGACCTCATTATCACACACAAGGTTAGCTACCTCGGGATGATCAGTCTGAAGAAAGAGCAAATGTGGAGAAGAGCGAGCCTAGGGCTGACAAAATGTGACTGGAAAAAGGAGTTCCCAAGAAGGATAACACTCCTGAGGTGCCAAGGTTTTTGTTTGTTTGTTTGTTTGTTTGTTTGTTTTCCAGGAAATTCTCCACTGTTCTCCAGGGACAGAGGCCACCATGAAAATGTCTAAACCTAAAACGAAATCTGTATGCTAAAAGAAAGCCTGACTTTTGGGTGGATGGCCCCAAGGCTCTTGAAAACATCATAGTAAAACTCTAAAGCTTTCAGTAGGTGTTTCTATACCAACACTTGTTTCCAAGAAGTGCCTGAGAATGCATCTCCCTGCAAACCACTTCCCAAGCATTCCCTTCATCTTAATCTGAAGACTATCTAAGGATTTTGTCTTAGGTTCCATTCATTTCTTACATTACTCAAAGTCTTTATGGCCAAAAGGACAAGGCTAGAGCATTTGGTGTGAATTCCTAATAGGAAACAACCCCAAACGTCAGTAATTAGTTTAATCCCCTGCCATCCCCTTATTCAGCCTTGCTTCAAGGAGCTTTGAGTGGTAATAGTGTCTTTGGTCACTGGGAATAGTGGAGGATGTCATGACATGGGTAATTCTCAACAGAAGGGAATCTCAAAAGACTGAGTGGCTAGTTGGACAAGAAGCCAGTCCATCAGGAAGATTCCAGCTTCACGCTTTTTTTTTTTAAGTTGCTGCACACATTCTGAGTATGATGGAGCTTTGCTCATGTTAGCCTAGTTTTCTCCAACTTCTCAGCAGCTCATGAAAAATTATCAGTGAGGGAATGACCAAAGATCTGCCAGACTGGAGGAGCAGAAAGAGGTGACTATCTACTGTACTAGACTACTGAAGATTATTGACATATGAATTCTGTTATTCAATGGCAATGACTATTGAGCCTAATGGAATTCACATTCTATAAAACTCCATGGAAGCAGGTCTGATAAACTTGGAAGAAGCATTCATTCATCCATTCATTCACTCATTCAAACAACAAACATTCATCAAGCCTATGTAATATGCTAGGCACTGTGTTACATGTTATGGATACAGAGAAGAATACAGTTAGTTTTGGCTGATATTACCAGAGAGGGAGAGAACAATGTAAAACATTGCCGAGAAAGTAATACCAGGAATCCGTACTGTAGATACACAGAGACATGCATACATACGCATCTTCAATATATGTACACAAGAAAGGGTGGTCAGCTCTTCCCAGAGACGTCAGAACAAACTCCGTGGAGGTGGTATTGTTTCCCTTCCTGGGGGAAGGGGACTGCTAACGGCAGGAGAGGGGATGGACACATGGCGGCTCTTTCACGGTCTTTATCTAGGTCAAACTTAGTGGAAGGGGGCTGGGAAACAGCCTTTTTTTTTTTTTAACTTAAATTTAAAAACAGTCTTGTATGTGTGCCTGCTGTGCCTGTGAGCACATGCGCACCACTGTGCATATGAGGAGGCGGAAGGACAGCTTCGTGGAGTGTTCCTCTCCGTCCCCCATCGTGTGGATTCTACAAGTTGAACTCAGGGTCTCAGGCATGAGCAGCAATGCTCCATCCCTGGAGCCATTGCACTGTTAGAGAGATATAATTATTTATTGTATGCACATGAGTGTTGGCCTGCATGTATGTCTGTGTGCTACACACATGCCTGGGGACCATGGAGGTCAGACAAGTGTGTCAGATGGAAGTGGAGTCACGGATGGTTGTGAGGCATTGTTGAGTGGGTGCTGGGCACTGAACCTGGATCCTCTACAAGAACAGAGAGTTCTATGAACCACATCTGGCTCCCATTTCATGATAAGAGGTATGAAATACCTTCTTTGTGATTGGATCATGAGGGAAAGTATATCTCTACACACAAACCAGAGGCAGGGTCCCATTTCACTCCCCCAGCCATTGGCAGCCAAGTTGCCTACCCAGCAGCACCATTCAGTAAGAGCTGTGGAGGCTGAGAACCGGGATCTTGCGGTCACACTCTGTGGGTTTGGATCCTGGCTTTGCACTTTGGGGAAAGTATAGGCATGCCTGGTCTTAGCTTTCTTATTCGCAGAGGTGTGGGAGGATGGTCATATCCGGCTCCCGGAGCTGGAGGGTGAACTGAAAACACCCGAAAGCTCTTAGCAGTTGTAACAGAGACCCTGCATTTTCTGAGATGCTACCCAGAGGCTACTCCGTTTGGAGGTTGAGTGCGGTAATTCCAGCTCCACTTCCGTCTTTTACTTCAAATGACCAAACTGGCAGCTTCTCCATGGCATTCCAGAAATCTTGCAAATATATGCGTATTTTTAAATGATCTCCTTGCCTGCCTTGTGTTCCTGTTCAATTCTTTTGTGGTTATGGCCAGGGCCCACACTCAGAACACCCAGAGGAGGAGGAAAATCTGAGCGTGTCACATAGCGGCTCCTAGGATTCCTTATCCACATGGCAAAATAATTGTGTTTTAAAGGAGAATCAGCTTTTACGACGTTCCTTTCCTATGTACATGCAAATGGAATGCAGGGTATACAAGCTTGTTTTACACACATCTCAGAGTCGTGGAATTCTGTAGATGGAAATGACTTGGCAATCTAAGCCAAGCTTTGTTGTAGCTGCCTATCGCTTTAAAAGTCTTAGATTTCTAAGATGCCTGATACAAGTAAAAAGACAGCCACTCTGATTAAACCAGAGACAGAGAAGTGGGCCCCTCATCCTTTCGTCTCCTTGTCCTGCCCCTGAAGCAGTTCTGAGTCTCTTCAGGAATGCTGACTCTTCCAGGAACATAAATTTGAGTACTACTGATCCCTGCTAACAATCTCATTTTGTACATTTCTTTTTGTGAAACTTGGCACTTCATATTTCTATTGATTTAGCAGCCTTATTTTCTTTTTTTAAATTACAGGTTTCTTGAGGGCAGGAACTTTTTTGTTTAAATAAAAAATTTTTTTTTAGTGAACTTTCTCTGCCTGTGAGTATTTAAGGCCTTGTTAAAATCCTCCTGTTATTGCCAGAAATGATCAGAGACTTTAATTATATATAAACATCCTTTATTGAATCTTTGAAAACTGACTTCATAGAAGCATGGAATTCTCAGCTTGAAGGGACCTTGGAGAACATGTGCTTTCTCACTCTAATTTTCTGGATGTGGAAACCGGGGCCCAGATAAGTGATTAGGTTGATGTCATGTACTAAGTTAATGGCGGCATTGGGACAGGATTGCTGGCTGCCTGATTCCCAGTTTAGGGCTGTTCCAACTTCAAACAGGAGGCTGCACTTACGCTGCTAGAATATTATGGGTTTATATTTCTAAGAACACGCTTCAGCTCTCCATAAATCTCCTCTCTCTCTCCCATCATTGTGTGAGAATTGTTATTAGAACCCAGGCCCCCTGTTTTATTAGATGTTACTTTTTAAATTATAAAATTAAAAGATACTGCCATGAAGAGGAATCCACAATACATTAAGTGAAATACAGCTATTATTCACTCAAAGCTTTGGACAATTCCCTGAGGGTTAGTGGGACATATTTTTCTATGATCACATTTGATTTAATTATTTCAGGAACACCCAAGTCTTTCATGATGTGATAATTGCGTGTAATTCATACAAGATGACACTAACATTTCACATCACAGCTTGAAGACTTTTAAATAGACATTTTCCTGTTCTTTTTAACTACTGCACACAATCACATAGTGTATATAAATCATCATTTATTTACTCAGACCTGTATTGACAGGATTAAAGTGATCTCCAATTTCTTAAAACACTGCATTGAAAGTCCTCACACGTTCTTCCTTTTGTATCAAAGTGATCATTTTTGTGAGATGGTTCCTAGAAGTGCAATTTCTGGGTCAAATTTTGAGATAATCTATGACATCCCTCTTCTGTTGCTGAAACTGAAATGAATAAACTCCAACTTCAGTACATAACTATATATTTTACTAGGGTTTTTATATAAATGAGGT
This sequence comes from Peromyscus eremicus, assembly GCF_949786415.1. Taxonomy (NCBI): domain Eukaryota; kingdom Metazoa; phylum Chordata; class Mammalia; order Rodentia; family Cricetidae; genus Peromyscus; species Peromyscus eremicus. Next base: position 79,044,341 of record NC_081423.1, read on the forward strand.
TATTTTAACTTAAGGAATCATTTATTTCTATTATATGTGCATGAATGTTCTGCCTGCACACATGAATGTGCACCGTGTGCCTACCATCCCTGGAGGCCAGAAGAGGGTGCTGGGTCTTCTAGAACTAGAGTTACAGCCAGTTGCGAGCCACTAAGTGGGTGCTGGGAACTGAACTGGGGTCCTCAAGTGCTTTTAACCATAGAGCCATCTCTCCAGCTCCTTAAAAAAACCTTTTGAGCTATTTTATAAGTTCCTAGGTGGGAAAATTGGGACTTAGATAAGTTAGTGTGTTTGTTCAAGTCCTATGGCTAGGAAAGGTGGAGACAGTTTTCTCATTCCCAGTAAGCATGCCTTTAATCCCAGCACTCGGGAGGCAGAGGCAAGTGGATCTCCGTGAGTTCAAGGCCAGCCTGGTCTACAGAGCAAGTTCCACCACTCACATCAGGTAGCTCACATCCAGGGGCTGTGTACTGACCTGTACTGACCTGCATGGTCCTATAAACATGCATGCATGTGGTGCACATCAACTCACGAAGCCTCACACACATACACATAAAATATATCTTTAAAGCCCCCAGTTAAAACACGGAAGTAAAGTACTTAGAAAAGGGACAGGAATGTGACTGTAGCAGAGGTGGCTACTTTGGGCTAGACATTGGCTGAGCAAAAACAGCTGGCCCTTGCCCTGATGTTTGCTGGAGAGAGTACCCGTTTTCCTGTCTGAACCATCTCCATGCCCACAGGTCCTCCTTTCTCACACTGCTTCTAGGGACAACATATGTCCCCTACTCTGAGATGGGATACCCTGTGAAGAGGCGGACACGTTCAGATAGAGGTAGAGGGCACCCAGGAGTGTAAGCAAGGTGTAAAAAATAAAATCATCCTGAGATGGTTTGCTTGTATGTCTGGAAAAAAAAAAGACACTGTCTTTGTTTGCTTTAGGGACGAGGGTGAGCAAGGATGATGCTGAGGCAACTGTTTCTATCCGAGCTGCAGATGTGAGCCTTTAGGAGCAGTTAAGCCGTGTGCCAAGAAAGTAAGCAGAAGGCGCGTTTTGCTTCTGGAGACAGAGTTTGCTGTTCTGGTGTGTGTTCAGCTCTGCCCTCAGGAGCCATTTCCGGTATGGAACGTGTTGGGGGAGTGGCTGGTGACAGGCAATATTTTCCTGGATCCCAACCCTCTTCCCTCTCTGTACACCAAAGCCCTGTCCGTGCTCAGTTGTTTTCAACTTTTCAAAGTAATCACGGATGCTTTAGCAAACATCGCATCTTCTTTGGCTTTATAGTCATTTGTTGGACACTACTATGTGTGTGGAGGGCCCTGAGGACAGGGAGCTAATCAATACACACTTCTCTGCGGAGTCATGGGTCCCTTGGGAAGCGGCTTCATCCTTTGCTACCCAACTCTTCCCAACCGAAGGCTCTTGGGAGCAGTAGCTGCTGGTGTGTGTAGAGTTAGCAAATGCCTGGCATGTCACACTATTGTCATGGGCTAGTGGCTCCAAAGGGCCCTCAGAAAGCTTTGGGGCTTGGGTTATGTTTGGCTTCAGCCTTGGGAGACCTCATTTCTAGACTGTGTATTATGTTAGTGGGACCCAGAGAGATTTATTTTTGTGACCTTTCCGGATGTGGAATCCAAGCCGGGGGAGGGCGAAAATCAGCTCCGAAGCGGTTAATTTTACTAGCTCCTAAATTGATAAGCGGTGGGACGTCAGTCTGAAATGAACTCGCCTTGTTCGACGGGGTTCTAAGACAGCGGAACTCAATCAGCAGCGGGCGGCCCGGTTCAAGGCTGCAATTCATCCCGCTGTGCCTCTGAAAAATGGGAGGTGACAGTTCATTTTGCCAGTGACAGTCTGTCGGTCTCGCTCGCTGCTTCTCCTGTCGATTGCCTGGCTGAGGTGAAGCTCGGCATCGAGACACTCTCGTTTGGTATTCCACTCAGCTGAGCAGGACAGTCCCGGGACCCAAGGTGTGCAAATCTTTGCGCCCCAAAGCTCATCTCCCTGTCTTCTCCGAAGCTCTGAACTGCTCATGCCTGATCGTGGGTCCCAGGAGTCATCTTCCCACTTCCTGTACCTCGGTTGCCCCTCTAACTTGCACTTCCGGTGGGCTAGGCCGCCTTTCTTCTCTGGGACCCTGTGATTACCCTCCCAACAGAGGTCTGTGAGCAAGGATAAATAAAGGCACAGGTGCCCAGATGTTGTGTAAGTGGCGGTCCTGGGACGGAGCCCAGAGCATCGCTCATGCTCAGCAAGCATTCAGCAGCTCTACAGCTCCAGAGTTTGGGAAAAGCCCTCAAGATGTGAGAGTCCAGGGAGACCACAGGGAGGGATGATGGCACTGTGTGTGTTCTTAATCCCCACCTGCCTTCGCTCCCCGCTAATATCTACTTCTCTAAAAACAGCACACTTGGGATTATGCACGGGTTTTTATTAAAGTTCTTTAATAAACTTGAACAGAATGCATCATTGTTAGGAAATACTTCTAAAGTTTTTATGGGAAAAGGAGCTGCTTGTAATTGTTCTTGAAAGGTTCAGGGGAAAAATATATATATAAAACAAAAAAATGATAAATACGCCAGAAATTAATGATTGATGGATCCAAGTTAGTGATATACAAGAAGCCTATGTGTTATAGAAACTTTTCTGTAAGCTTGCAATTGTTTAAAAATAACAAATAAAGCCGGGCGGTGGTGGCGCACGCCTTTAATCCCAGCACTCGGGAGGCAGAGCCAGGTGGATCTCTGTGAGTTCGAGGCCAGCCTGGACTACCAAGTGAGTTTCAGGAAAGGCGCAAAACTACACTGAGAAACCCTGTCTCGAAAAACCAAAAAAACAAAACAAAACAAAAAAAAATAACAAATAAAAAGAATCTGAACAGACTGACCTTACAGCACTCACTCAATAAACATTTAAAAAATTACTTATTTGGAGGGCTAGAGAGATGGCTCAGCAGTTAAGAGCATGGGCTGCCCTCCAGAGGGCCTGAGTTCCAGCACCCACTTAACAGCTCACAAGCGTCTGTAATTCTAGTTCCAGGGGTTCATCTACCATCTTCTGGCAGTGGCAGGCACCAGGCATGTGAGTGGTGAACAGACATCCATGCAGGTGACACGTCCATACACATACAATTATTTTTATTTTCTAACTTTGTGTGTGTGCATGTGTGCACATGCGTGTGTATGCACATCCACACACGTGTGGAAGCCTAAAGGTGATGTCCAGCATCATCCTAAATTGCTCTTCCACCTCATTTATGAGGCAGTGACTCTCGATCAAACCCAGAGCTGCAGATATGGCCACTCTCTCTAGTTGGCTTATTCTGGGAATCCCCCTGTCTCTATCTTCCCAGGCTGGAATTATAGACATTCTCCTGGCATTTATGTGGACTCTGGCTCTTGCTTGTGTAGCAAGAATTTTAACTACTGAGCTATCTCCTCAGTTCAATACACATTTATTAGAGACTGTCTATGAATGTTGGGCACAAAATGATAAATCATATGGGAAAGGTCTTGCAGTTGGAGAAGGCCAGTGGTAGGTAGACGTGGAGTTACAGATGAGCTATGAGCTTTGATTGATAGGTGCTAAATGCAGCGGGAACATGAGATGAGAGGGATACAGCTCAGTTCTGGCAGTCGAGGCTTGCTGTCAGAGGAAATGATGCTTTCAACTGTGACTTGAGGTGTGAGTGGTGGTTACTCACAGTGGTGGTGAGCAGCTGAGTGAAGGGCAGGGGGAAAGTGTTGCAGATAGAGGGGACATACTGTGAGGAATGAGAGTGGGGTGCAACTCACTTGAGAAATTAAAACACGGTTGTTACTTAAGATGGCACAGAGGCCTGGGCATGGGGATGGTGCACACCTTTAATCCCAGCATGAGGAGGCAGAGGCAGGTGAATCTCTGCCAATTGGAAGCCAGTCCATGCCAAGTCCGTCTCCCAGGCCAACCAGGGATACACAGTGAGACTCTGTCAAAAAGAAAATAAAGAAAATAATTTTTTAAAAGGCAGAGAAAGGTGACCATGCAGAGAGAGGGACTAGGGAAGTAAGTGGCTCAAATGTAGTGGTGATGGTGGTGGCAGTGGTGGTGAGGGAGGTGATGGTGGTGAGGGAGGTGATGGTGGTGATGGTGGTGATGGTGGTGATGGAGGTGATGGTGGTGATGGAGGTGACAGTGGTGGTGATGGAGGTGATGATGGTGGTGATGGAGGTAACAGTGGTGGTAATGGAGGTGATGGAGGTGACAGTGGTGGTGATGGAGGTGACAGTGGTGGTAATGGAGGTGATGGAGGTGACAGTGGTGGTGATGGAGGTAACAGTGGTGGTGATGGAGGTGACAGTGGTGGTGATGGAGGTGATGGTGGTGGTGATGGAGGTGACAGTGGTGGTAATGGAGGTGATGGAGGTGACAGTGGTGGTAATGGAGGTGATGGTGGTGATGGAGGTGACAGTGGTGGTGATGGAGGTGACAGCGGTGGTGATAGTGGTGGTGATGAAGGTGACAGTGGTGGTGATGGAGGTAACAGTGGTGATGATGGAGGTAACGGTAGTGGTGATGGTGCTGATGGTGGAAGCTCCTTAACCACATTGAGGAGTTAAGGAAGCAACTAAAGCTTTTGGTAGATGAGGGGCATTAAATAGGTTTTTAAGTTATTATTGTTATTTTATTTATTTATTTATTTATTTATTTATTTATTTATTTATTTATTTATTTATTTATTTATTTTTGAGATAAGCTTCCTCTGTGTAGTCCTGGCTGTCTTAGAACTCGCTTTGTCGACCAGGCTGGCCTCAAACTCAGAGATCCACCTGCCTCTACCTCCCGAGTGCTGCCACCATGGCCCACCTTTATTATTTTTAATGTGTGGCTATGTAGGTGAAGGTGTGCATGGGATTTGTGCACGTGTAGGTGCCCGCAGAGGCCAGAGGGGTTGGGTGTCCCTGGAACTGAGTTACAGAGGGTTGTGAACAACCTGAATGGGTGCTGGGGATTAAACTAAGGGCTTTTATCCCATGAGCCAGCTTTCTAGACCTGCCCCCTTTAAAAAAGAGATCCTTGGGTACAGGTTAGAAAAAAGGTTTGTAGGTGTATTAGCTGCTTTTCATGTTGTTGTAACCAAACACCTGACCAAAAAGAAAACAACAAAACCTCACAAAAAAACCCAAAACCAAAACAAATTAAGGGTTTATTTGGCTCACAGTTCAGGGGATACAGTTCATCATGGTGGGAAAGGCGTGGCTGCAGGGCCTTCTTGGTCTCTGGTGTCAACTAGCGGACAGAGGAAGGGAGTGAATGCTAGTACTTTGCTGGATTTTCCCCCTTTCCCTTCTTATTCCATCGAGAACCCTAGCCCATGGGCTGGAGTTGTCTACACTCATGGTGGGACTTCTCTCCTTCATTAAACATCTCTAGAAACACCTTTAAAGACACACTCAATGACGGGCTTTGTTAATGTCCTAGCATGAGTGTTTCTTAATTTAACCAAATCGACAGTGAAAATTAACCATTACCATGAAGCCTAAGATGAGAAGGATATGAGAGAGAGAGTGTTGGCATGGACCAGGATGGCAGCAATGGGGCTAGAGAGTGGCAGAGAGTATGGGAGATACTTAGCAAGCAGCATGGAATGAGGGCGAAAGGAGTGAAGGACTGGACTGGACTAGACTGGACTGGACTGGACTAGACCCAGACTGGACTAGACTGGACTGGACCAGACTGGACTGGTGGGTTACCCACAGTACTGGCTTTGGGAAGATGTAAGAAGGGGGAAGGCGATGGTCAAGAACAAGGTTAAATTTTATTTCTGTGGAATCTGAGTCCATCCTGAACACATCGTCAACAATGTTGTAAAGAGCGTAATGGTGTGTGTAGCAGAATTCCATGAAGGCTGATCCAAGCCTCTAGGGAATGGAGTAAGGATGTACTTACTCCACCTCTTATCTGGTTACATCTTCATTTTTCAAGGCCAAAAAGTCATGTGAAGGAAATAGATTTGAAAGGTTAAAAAAAATTATACATCTCTGCATGAGTTCATGTATACCATGTGTTTTTAGGGATGCATGGAAGCCAGGAGATGGTTTCAGATCCCCTGGAACTGGAGTTACTGGTGGTTGTGAGGTGCCCAAAGTGGGTTCTGGTAACAAATCTGGGTCCTCTGCAAGAACTCTTCATCACTGAGACAAGGACTCTTCATCACTGAGCCATCTCTCCAGCTCCTATGAGCAAGAAAATGTTCATGTTTCCTGCTGTGATTCTGGAATATCCCAGGAGACAGGAAGAGGGGATGTGATGGGTAGATAGCTTTGTCTTTTTCTTTTTAAAAAGACTTACTTACGTAGTTGTGTATATGTATACACATGTGTGTGTGTGCATGAATGCATGTGTCTGTGCATGTGTGGAGTCCAGAACAGAGCACTGGATTCCTCAGTACTGCAGTTACAGTTGTTTGTGGGTTACCCTGCAGTTACAGTTGGTTGTGGGTTACCCTGCAGTTACAGTTGTTTGTGGGGTACCCTGCAGTTACAGTTGGTTGTGGGGTACCCTGCAGTTACAGTTGGTTGTGGGTTACCCTGCAGTTACAGTTGGTTGTGGGGTACCCTGCAGTTACAGTTGGTTGTGGGGTACCCTACAGTTACAGTTGGTTGTGGGGTACCCTGCAGTTACAGGTGTTTGTGGGGTACCCTGCAGTTACAGTTGGTTGTGGGGTACCCTACAGTTACAGTTGGTTGTGGGGTACCCTGCAGTTACAGTTGGTTGTGGGGTACCCTACAGTTACAGTTGGTTGTGGGGTACCCTGCAGTTACAGGTGTTTGTGGGGTACCCTGCAGTTACAGGTGTTTGTGGGGTACCCTGCAGTTACAGTTGGTTGCGGGAGACCCTGCAGTTACAGTTGGTTGTGGGGTACCCTGCAGTTACAGTTGGTTGCGGGAGATCCTGCAGTTACAGTTGGTTGTGGGGTACCCTGCAGTTACAGGTGTTTGTGGGGTACCCTGCAGTTACAGTTGGTTGTGGGGTACCCTGCAGTTACAGTTGGTTGCGGGAGATCCTGCAGTTACAGTTGGTTGTGGGGTACCCTGCAGTTACAGGTGTTTGTGGGGTACCCTGCAGTTACAGTTGGTTGTGGGGTACCCTGCAGTTACAGTTGGTTGCGGGAGACCTGGCTTCTTGTAAGCGTGCTGGGATCCAGATCCCCTTTCCTCTTGACTGAGCAGCCAGTGCTCTTAACCACTGAGCCGTCCCTCCAGCCTAGACTGCCTGTTCTATTCATCAGACCCGCCCACTTTAAAAAAATGAATTAACAATCTGTGTGGTCTAGCATTTTTTCTCTCCATCTATCACACCTAATTGACTTTGGTGGGAACTGTACATTCCTACACACCACTCTTATGGCTACAACTGAGCAGGTGGACTCAGTGAGAGTGTGAGCTATGGCCTAGGAAAATACTCAACCCGGGGACTTGAAAACTAGCTGTGTTTAAGGCCTAGATACATTCCTGTCCTTTCATGTTCAAGGATTCAATTCTTCCTTGGCATCTTGGTGACAATTTCCCTTTTTTTCCCCAAGGCTATTTGATTTGGGCTTTATCGCTTAAAATCAAGAGTCTTGACAAGGAGCCCTTAAGGAAGGCAGGTTGTTGGAGAGATAATGAGACACTGACATCGAAAATCACAGGGGGAAGGATGGAATCACAGATGAGCCAGACTCAGGGGTGACGTGTCAGTGGAAGGCAGCCTGTGGCTGTTCCTGGGTCCTCCTAACCCTGCCCCTTTGTGATGGAATCTCCCCAGCAGGGAGAGTAAGCAGGACCACATCTCAAGGGCAGGATGTGGCAAGAACAGGCTCTTTGAAAATGAGCTGAGGACGAACAGACTCCAAATGGGTGGAGGTGAAAGGAGGGTACAAATCGGAGCAGTAACACTGGAAACCTCAGAAAGACAGGAGGAAGGACCGAGATTACTGTACCTGACAGATGAGGGCTTTTGACCCAGCGGACTTTAGAGTAAATTGTTAAAGTGATCTTACCTGGTAGAACCTGAGAGACAATGGAGACCATATTAAGACTTTTATTACCACCAAGAAAAGCTGCCCAGGAAGCCTAGGGCTGAGCCAGGAATTCTGTATGGTTGGCCAAAGGTGGGAAGATTCCAGAAGACAATGAGCAGAGCTCCTAGGGAAAAACAAACCAGAGACGGAGGAGATAGCCCAATCAGTGCAGTGCTCACTTTGTAAGCATGAGTCCTTGAGGTCGATATCCAGCACCCGTACAAAAAAAAAAAAAAAAAAAAAAAAAAAAAAAAGCCAAGCACAGTGGTGTGTCTGTGAGTCCATCTTTGGGGGAGAAACAGAAGAATCCCTGGGCCTTGATGAGCAACAAATTTTGTCAAATTGTGACCTGTACGTTCCATGCAAGACCCTGTCTCAAAAAATAAGATAGAGAGTAATTGAGGAAGATGCTCAATGTTGACCTCTGACCTCCATAGGCATACACACACACACACACACACAAACACACACACTGAAAAACAAACTTTGTTCCTTACCAGTCCTTTTTGCTTTCCACCCTCCCTTGGTACCCAGTTCTTGGATGAATTTTAACATTCACCTGGGCCTGAATCTTCCTATGTAATACTCAGTGTCCCGGACATCTCCTCCTTCCGTGTCTTATCAAAATTTGCCTGCCTGTGTCCTGTATCAGTTCCTCGGGACAGTGACTAATCTGATAAACTGACACATACTAATGGGATAAGGAGCGTGAATACCCTGACATGTTAGACCTCCAGGTAATTCCTGTCTTATTTATTTATGAATTCTTACCTTCTGACACTGTTCCTGGCACATGCCAAGTATTCAGTTAATGTCTGCTGCAGTGAAATAGATGGAGTATTCTCCTTTTCACTCGGACTTTGGGAGACAATGCCTTCCTCAAAGCTAAGGCTCTGGTGACTAGCACACTTGCTTGCAGACCGGATGGACCTCGGTTTGCTTCCCACAGTCCATGTGAATCATGAACTGAACATTTCCTTTGAAAAATTCTGTTTAGTTCTAAACATTTCTGAGCACTCAGCTAATACTGAGGCTATTAGACAAGTATTTCTGTCTTTAAAGAGAATTGTGTTGTTAGTGAATGTGTAGTGTTGATATGAGCATGGCCCTGTGAAGGACCCCACTCCTCAGAGCCATGGGAGTGGCAAAGCCTTCCTCAGGAGAGGCTCAGAGGAGTGAGAGGTCTCTTCACTCCAGCGCTGCTATAGTCAGGTTTCCATGACCAAACCATGCAGGATTTGGTGATTGCTATAGCCTTATAGTCGCACATCTGGGTCCAGTATAGGAATGAGAACTTGCAGCAGCTGCCAGGTTGAACTTTAAGAAATACATTTATCTTGGTGTTGGAGATATGTCTCAGTGGTTAAGAGCACTGGCTACTCTTGCAGAGAACCTGGGTTCAGTTCTCAGCACCCACATGGTGGCTCACAGCCACCTGTGACTCCAGTTCCAGGGGATTTGGCTCCCTCTTCTGACCTCCTTATGTATAAGGCATGGAGAGGGTGCACATACATGCATGCAGGCAAAAATACCCATACATATAAAAATAATGCTGAGCAGTGGTGGTACACACCTTTAATCTGAGCACTTGGGAGGCAAAGGCAGGTGGATCTCTGTGAGTTCGAGGCCAGCCTGGTATACAGAGTGAGTTCCAGGATAGCCAGGACTGCTTCACAGAGAAACTCTGTCTTGAAAAACAAACAAACAAATCTAAAAATATATACTTTTTTTTTTTAAATGTGGATGGGTGCTTTGCCTGCGTGAGTGTCTGCACCACCTGTATGCAGTGCCAAGATAGGCCAGAAGAGGGCAGCATACCCTCTGGAACTGGAAGTACAGACACTTGTGAGCCTCTTGAGACAGGCTGGGAACTGACTCCAGGTCCTCTGGAAGAGCAGCCAGTGCTCTTAACCACTGAGCCGTCTCTCCAGCCCCCAGATTGCATACTTTTTGAAAGTACTGTATTGTCTGTATATGTCTGTGTCCTAGTGTTCTGAACACAATATTGGTTCAATAAATACTGGAAGGATGAGGGAGGACAGGGAGGAAGGGAAAGAAGGAAGGGAAGGAGAGAGGAAGGAAGGAAGGAAGGAAGGAAGGAAGGAAGGAAAGAAGAAAGGAAGGAAGCCACACCAGTATTTTTTGTTGTTCTCTTTCTGACTACAGGAACGCTCTGGTCCATTTTGGAATTTGGCTAAGAAAAATTCCAAGGAACAGAAATGTTTTTGTTTTGTTTTGTTTCTCTCGCAAGAAACTGAAGGGTCCACTGAGGACTAAACCTATATGTAACCTTGACTGCAAAATGGCAGAATTGGCCTTCCCTGAGCTACTCTGTTAGCTAGAGTGTTAACATCTTGGGTTGACATGAAAAACCCAGCTGGCTGCCTTGTCCTCCTTTCAAAATCACTAGCAAGAGCTTCGCTGCTTCTAGGCTGGAGTCCGTGCTAGCCCCTGGGAGCTGGACACACTCTTAGTGCTTGCCACGCTCGCTGATGCTGTTACTCTGAAAAAGAAGAGCACGCATTGCTTACAAGACACACACTAGTCCTTGTATGATCAAACGCTTTACAGGGTGACTGGAGAGGACTGGGATCTTCCTGCTTTTAGAGACTATAGAATTCAGGCACGTTAAAGCTGGAAGGAAAATCATTTCTTCATTTACAGTTTAAGAATTGGGTCTTTTAATACTAAAGAAAGACAACCCAATAGCCTGCCTTTGACCGTTCGATTACTCAGCAACCGAGAGTCAGACTATGTGTTACTATAAACTCCATTGTTCTTTGACTTCATGATTCGGTGTTGGACATCGAACAATAAAACCTCCAAGCAATGGGCTCCACCCTCTCCTCTATGGCCCCAAAGAAAGAGTACGGATGGCAGGGAACAACTGTGTGAAAGCTCACGGTCTTGTCAGTGTTTTCTTTTTTTCTTTTTTTTTTTTTTTTGGTTTTTTGAGACAGGGTTTCTCTGTGTAGCTTTGTGCCTTTCCTGGAACTCACTTGGTAGCCCAGGCTGGCCTGGAACTCACAGAGATCCGCCTGGCTCTGCCTCCCGAGTGCTGGGATTAAAGGCGTGCGCCACCACCCCCCGGCTTTTGTCAGTGTTTTCTAGAACTTTCTTTCCTTTGGCATCAGCTGCCACAGGAAGTGGTAAAGCTATTATCTACAGATTCAGCCAAATCAACGTTTCCTGACTCTAATGTTTAGCAACCACCTTTGAATCATCCCCCCACTTCCCTTCGATTTCAATTTGAGGTTCAAAGGCACACAGGAGGGAAATTGTCACTTAGCTGAGCAGAATGGGTCCCTGACGCCACTGCGGTCCCATCACTAGTTTGCTCTAACCTAGGCATACCGCTTCTCTTGTCTGAACCCTAGGTTTTCTCAAATTCCTTCCAGATCTGAAACTACAAGTTTCTGGAAGGGAATCTACAGGTCAGTTGCTCTTGGAAGCTAAAAACATGTCATCTAGCCCTCTGGATCTTTTCCTACCCCATACTGCTGTGTGTGTGCCGTGTGTGTGTGTGTGTGTGTGTGTGTGTGTGTGTGTGTGTGTGTGTGTGTGTGTATAGTGGTATTTGCTCCTCCCATGACCTTGGGCTATACAGCTCAAAGGAGATGGTGCTTCCTGCTGTTGTACGTGACCTCTTACAAGGAGAGGAGAGAGCGGACGGACGTGACCTCTTGTGTGTTTCTCAGAGTGCAATAGTGAAAGGCTCAGAAGCAGATTGACTGGTACCTGAAGCCTGCCAGCATCTCACATGATGCAGAAACGGAAGCAGAGGATGCTGGCCTTCGGGCAGCGGACACTCTTCACTGAGCACAAATGGGGTTTAAGGAAAGAGGTTTCGGGGTCTCCTTGGATGCTGCTTAGACCTCCATAGCTCATCATTTAGTGAAAAACTAGCTTCCTACTTTGGGCAGCCCAGAGCTGCATCTTGGCCTTGTTTGCAAATCAGGAGAGGGGTGAGGAAGGCCTTCAGAGGCTCCCCGCCTCCACCCCTGCACTCCCTCACTGGCAGTACTGACACCCGTGATCTGGAAAATGCACCACTTGGGTCAGGGCTCCAGCAGGGGTAGCGAAATTCCCCTGCTAAGCGTGGTTGGGTGCTGTCCTCTCCTGGGACTACAGAGGTCTTCCACCTTCCCTTCCCAGCGCATCTTCTGCCTCAAGGCAAAGATGTTGGATGCTGAAGTTTTAAGCCGCATTGTGGTGTCAGAGGAGAAATGAAAATCTTGACTGGTCTTTGGCGTTCTCGGGTCTGGTATTGTAATTGTTTCTCATTTAAGGGACAGCCCCACCTCCTGAAGATGCTGGGTAGGGGTGCCAGGTGTTGATATGACTGCTGTTCCAATCCCGAGCAACATTTTACATCCTGAAGCCTGCTCAGACAGAGTAGAAATCAGCTCTGGGGCAGGGGGATCGCCATATGCAGAACTGCCCGGGTGAGGACAGCAGGTTGTCTGTCAATGTTTAAAACCTACGTATGGCCTGGACCACAGAGATTCCACTGGAGGAGAAATTAAACCTGTCTCACACACCAATCCCAGAGCTCTGATTACATTTACAGAGGTCATGGCCTGCATTCTGTCACCATGGAAACCTCTCAGGCTGCCATGGTGTTGTCTGTGTGTGGGGTTGATATTTAAAGGCAAAGTCAGGCGTTTGCTCTCCTCCACCAGCCTGTGTGAGATGAGATGAAGAAATGCATCTCTAAGAGGCAGGTCTTTGTAGCAGGCCAGGTTTGCAGGGAGGAGAGCCCGTGAGTGGGTAAAGACGCTGGATTGCAGGTTAAGGGTGCAGTCACAAAAGAACTCTACCTTTGTAGGAATAGCAGCGGCCTCTCACAAACACATGGACCCTCATGTTGAGCAGAGTCCCATTCCTCTGATTCCTTTTCTAATTGGTGAGCACTCGTCAGAGGAACCAGATGGAGCCGGGGAAGCCCCGTTTGCCTCAATGCCCTTGGTGGTTTTGGGTTTGCACATCTGGTGGCAGCTTGAATTGTGCTGATAACAATACCGTTTATGAAGGATCCCCAGTTCTTCCAAAGACCCCCACAGCACTGTCCTGGAAAAAGCTACCAGGGGAGTGACTTATCAGGAGTCCCAGGTGCTGGGAGAGGTAAATAACACCTGATTCAAGCGAGGGAGAAAAGAACACAAGTGCTGAGTCGGCTCGTGACCATCAATTTTTTCCTTTAGTCTGAAGACAATTATTTCCACACCATTGAATGGATGTAGATAACAGACACCTTACTAGGCTGGGAGCAGAGTCTGTTTAGAGGAGATTTTAAGCACCATGAGCATAAAATGAATGGGAATATTCTGCAATATGCATCTTACAACTTGTCATTAAGTGGATGGCCTCGATGATGGGATGCAACAGTCTTTGATTGGAATATTGAGTTTGGGGAAAGGAAATTCTGCATCAATAGTCTCGCGATGCGGAATATCACACATTACTCAATAAGACATGTCATCATGTTGAGAGTGTGTCGGCTAAAAAGTACAGCAGCAGATCAAATCAGCTGGAGACCTTTCCTTCAGGGGTTCACAGCTGCTCCCTGAAGCTTTTCAAAGTCCTCGGGGGTAGAAGCTGTTAGATCTTGAAATTACAACTTAGGAAATGAAGTGAATCTACTTCTAATCCTCTAAACTATGGGGACCTTTTCCTTTATTTTTAATTTTTAATTTTTAATTTTTATTTCTCCATGACTTCATTTGCTTCCTCCAGATTCTCATTCTCCTCTTTTCAGAGCCTTGTCAGAGAGGCCAGCATCCTTCCCTGCCATGCCCCTCCCCACTCTTCCAGTCCATACTTTTTGCAGAGCTTTGCCCTGCTGGCAGGCCTTACTCCTAGGACCTAATCTGCCTTCCGATTGGTTCTTTACAGATCTGCATTTGTGGTGGAACCATGGTTCCTGCCACACTGAGTGAAAGGAGAAGCTACTATCACATGCCTTCCAAATCAGGGGTTTCTCTTTGGAGGGTACCACCCACGTTCTAGAATAAATAGGGCAGAGAGGAAGTCTCTGGAGGTGGGCAGGGAAATCTCATCATTCTGATTCGTTAGGGCCTGATGCTAAGGGAGCCACGTTTGATCCATCTCCTTACAAACAAGCTCATTTCATGAGGAGAAAAACTCTCATCCTTGGGGACTAACACCACCCATATTTTGTGGAACCACTCCTTAGATACATCTTTAGTGAGGAAGTGAGGTCAAGTGAGAGAGTGTAGATGGTTTGGCTGACACTGATGCAGCGACTCCCATGATGTAGTCCACTGTCGACGATATATATATATATATATATTTATAAATATATATATAAATATAAATATTTATATATAAAAATATATAATATTAATATATAATAATATATATAAATATATATTATAATATATATATATATTTCTATATATGCCTACTGGACCTTTATAACAACTTTGAAACACTGTTATTATCATCATCATCATGCACAGCGAGGAAACTTAAATACAGTGAAAAACTGGTAATTTGTCCAAGTGGCAGATTTGAGGACAAGGCTGTCTAAACAGAAATAGAGACAGTTTATTACTTATTTATTTTGCAACAGGGTCTCACTCTCTGTAGTCTTGGCTGACCTGGAACTTGCTGTGTAGCCCAGGCTGGCCTCGAACTCACAGAGAGCCACCTGCCTCTGCTTCCTGAGTGCCGGGATTAAAGACCACACCCGGTGAGACAGGTTATGAAGGAAGGGAGACACTCAGGGAGACACTTGTGAGGATAGGAGTAAGCTAGTGGGCTGAGAGAAAGCCCCAAAAGCTAAAAGAGGAAGATCTGACAGATGTTGAGAGGGACAGGAAAGGGGAGAGGAGAGGCTGAGCTGAGGGGGGCTGCAAGCCGGAAGGAAGCCTTTTCATTTCGCTTTCACAGCTAGAGGGAAAGATGGATGAGAAGAGAAAAACGGTGAGGCTGGACATGTGGAAGGTAGTGTGAGAGGGTGGAACCCTGAATTCTAGTGAGGGACAAGAGGAGGAGGAGGGACGAGAGGAGGAGGAGGGACGAGAAGAGGAGGAGGGACGAGAGGAGGAGGAGGGACGAGAGGAGGAGGAGGGACGAGAGGAGGAGGAGGGACGAGAAGAGGAGGAGGGACGAGAGGAGGAGGAGGGACGAGAGGAGGAGGAGGGACGAGAGGAGGAGGAGGGACGAGAAGAGGAGGAGGGACGAGAGGAGGAGGAGGGACGAGAGGAGGAGGAGGGACGAGAAGAGGAGGAGGGACGAGAGGAGGAGGAGGAGGGAGGAGAGGAGGAGGAGGAGGGAGGAGAGGAGGAGGAGGGACAGCTCTTTCTCTAGAAGGAAAGAGGAAACAGGAGGAGCAATCGACAGACTGAGAGTGTCACATCACACAGGAGAGACACTGGGATAAAGCGCTGCCGTGTGGGAAGTCTCAAGTGTTTATGACCAGAGATTTAAAGCTGGGCTTGGGGACATGTGCCTGCAATTCCAGCACTCAGAAGGCTGAGGCAGGAGGATTGCCATGGGTTTGAGGCCAGCCTGGGCTACATAGTATATATTACCCAGCTGGAGAGTGTGTGTGTGTGTGTGTGCACATACACACACACACGCACACGCACAGTAAGATCATATTGAGAGGCTGGGCAGTGTGATTCATTCCTTAATTCTAGCACTTGGGAGGCAAAGGCAGGTGGATCTCTGTGAGTTCGAGGCCAGCCTGGTCTACATAGTAAGTTCCAGGACAGCCAGGACTGTTTCACAGAGAAACCCTGTCTTGAAAACAAAAACAAAAAAAGATCATATTGAGGACCTAAAGATCATGCCAGCCAGGCTTATGATTACTACTACTACTACTACTACTACTACTACTACTACTACTACTACTACTATTATTTATTACTTTATGTGTGTGTGCATGTGTGCACGTGCAGGTGTTTGGATGCCACAGAGCTCATGAAGGGATCAGAGAAAAAACTTTGGGAGTTGGTTCTCTCTTTCCACTTTGGTTCTGAGAATGGAACCCAGCTTGTCAAGTTTATATTGCAAGGGCTTTTACTTGCTGAGCCTAGAAATAGTTCCCTTTTAAATTAATGTTATTATGTGTAATGCCATTCTGAAGGACATTCACTGAGGCAAGGGATTCCCCCCAGTGTTGAGATACTCTGTCTTGGCTGTTTTCCTTTCCAACCCCAGTAGTGCTTCTGATTATATTTGCAAGTACGGTGACCCTGGTCAGGTGACCCTGGTCAGGTAACCCCGCTTCCCCCAGAGCACTGTGCGACACTGGCCAGACTTCTCTACCAGATTCTGAGCAATCACCTTCTCCCACCTTGGATCTCACTGCCTCATCCTGGATTCTAAGACATGTGGGAAACCGAGGAAGAAGAAAGAGGAAGGAAGCAAAGAAATTGAGGAAATGACTTTTTTAAAAATCTTTTAACATAATAGATAAAAGGAAGTCAAAGAAAGTCTGTTGAACTCTCTCTGTTATTCTTTCAAGTGCCTTAATTATTCCCACCCCCAGCAAGAAACAATTACCTCTTCATCTTGTTTTCCAAAGTTATCATGCCTGCAAATGTCCAGCCCACAAGATTGGCCTTGGCCCCAGCTGCCTGTCATGTAGATTAAGCCCGTGGACTGCCTGCCTGCACATCTAACTCAGAAAGCACAGCCTCGCCGGGCGGTGGTGGCGCACGCCTTTAATCCCAGCACTCGGGAGGCAGAGCCAGGCAGATCTCTGTGAGTTCGAGGCCAGCCTGGACTACCAAGTGAGTTCCAGGAAAGGCGCAAAGCTACACAGAGAAACCCTGTCTCAAAAAACCAAAAAAAAAAAAAAAAAAAAAAAAGAAAGCACAGCCTCATCTGGCTGAGGCTGTCACTTTCTGAGTCCCTCCAAAGCCCTCTCCACATTCCCAAGAGAACCAATCAAAGGCAGAGAGTCAGAGTCAGTAACCTCTTTGGCTTCCTGGTCCTCTGCTGGGCTCATCTGTGCCCAAGAAGGATGTCTAATGTGGTCTCAGAGATAGGTAAAGTAGAGTCTAAGGCAGCGGGTTTTGTGGGGGGTGGGTGAGGGGGGTAGTGTGAGGGAACTGTAATAGTAAAGAGATAAGACAAGGAATTTTGTTACTATTTAAGTGGACCAACAGTAACTGCTTCCCAGAACTACCGCCAGGTTGTAACTATTTATCCTAGGTATTGTTGTGATGCATCAGAACTTCACTCCAGTACCAGGATCCTAATGGCAGCACAGCTTCTGGAAGGCACCAAGTCTGATCCTCATCCTGACTTTGATCCCCATAAAGATTCTTTTAGCTGTTTGCTTGTGTGTGTGTGTGTGTGTGTGTGTGTGTGTGTGTGTACTTGTCTATACACATATGTAGAGGCCGGAGGTCTATCTTGGATGTCATTCCTCTTTAGCATGTGGTCCACTTTGTTTTTTGAGGCAGTATTTCTCACTAGGACCTGGGATCCACTGATAGGCTAGGTTCGATGTCCATCAGGTCTCAGGATCTGCTTGTCTCCATCTCCCCAGCTCTGGAATTACAAGAGCATCCACTATGCCCAGCTTCTGGTGTGGGTGCTGGGGCTCACACTCAAGTCCTCACACGTGTGCTACCCACACTTGATTCACTAAGCATGTCCCAGTCACTTCTTTCTTTCTTTTGGGATGGTATCTCACGGTGTATACCTGGCTGGCCTGGTACTAACTGTGAAACCTAGGCTGGTCTTGAACTTTTGGCAATCCTCCTGCCTTAGCTTTCTGAGTGTTGGGATTGCAGTGTGTACCACCACATTCAGCTCTCTTGAATTCTAATTGTCCCTCGTGTATTCTCAGCCTGGACCTCAGTGAGAGCCTGCTATGGGAATATGTTTTCTGATATGTTGTGATAACCTGCCTTCCCTGCTGTTTCCAATAACAGAGAGTTTAGGAGTGTGAGCTGGAAAGGGAGATCATTGAAAGTTCATGCTTGTGAGTGTGTGTACAATAGTGCCCTCCTAAGTCGAAGGGTTAGCTAATTAGTAATAGTAAGAATTCTGGCAGGTGGTGGAAACCTTGCACTCGAAGGCCACAGAAGAGATGGAGGGGATGTGCCCACACTAGCATTTTGTGTTGTCTCCACCTTCAAGGTGGCGTGATGCAGAGTGTTGCTTTCTGGGACCTGAACAGCACATAGCGAGCCCAGTTTGGGGCACTGACTACGCGCATCATCTCTCCTTCCACATCCCTTAATGAAGTGTGCCGCGCTTGTCCTCATTAGGCCTTAGCACAGTCAATAAGAGAGAGAGTCAATAAACCTGGCTGTTGGGGTTGGGCTGGAGAGGCTGAGATGCAGCAGGGCCCATCCACAGGGCGGACGTCAGCACTGCCGTGTGTAGTGACCCAGTGTTTGGGGATCAATAACGGGCTGAGGAGAAAGCCTCGGAGCCTGCCCTCGGCAGTCTCCTCTCAGACCCACCGAGCCCCGTGGGGAACAGTGCCAGCCAGCTCCGGCTTTGCCTGTAGTTGTTTGGGACCCCATGACATTTTAGGTGCCAGATGCTTTTGCTTTTTTGTTTTTTGTTTGTTTGTTTGCTTTTTTTTTTTTTTCTGATGGAGCCCTTTGGATATCCTGTGGATTCATACTCAGTGAGTGCCCACCTGGCAAGGGGACACACAGGCAGCCTCTCCAAGTAGCCCAGAGGCCAACACGGATTCCATTCTCTGCGTCTTCTGTCTGCTGACGGCGTGTGAGGAGTCCCAGTGGACAGGGCATGCGTCTTCTGCATGCTGTGTGGCTGGACTCCATTCCTGGCTGCTCTGCCTCTCACTAGATACCCTTATCTTATCTAATTACAAGGAATTTCAGATGAATTTCGTGGCCTCTGCTCCCTGGGACCTCTTATCTGTGAGGGCCTTGTATTTTAACCTTGTCATTCTTTTGTTGCTCGCCTTGAGGGGGTGATGGCTAGAAGGGAAGGATGTTGGAATTGGGGTGGGGGAGGGGAGGAAGAGGAAGGCAGACAGATCTGGACCGCTGCCCTTGTGTGGAGACAGCTGGCTGCTTTCTTCCATGACAGCCACATGGTACCCAGCCACACAGAACAGGACCCGGGCAGGGACTCGCCTGCTGCCAACCTCTCCAGATCGCTCTGATATTTCCGACAGAGCAGTAAAGGACTCTTGACTATCACGATTTTTTTTTTTTTTTTTTGCTTTGCCTCTCTCCCCCTCCTGTAAGACTCCTCCATGTCGTTTCCATGGCTACCCCCAATCAGATTTGGCTTCCTGCGAAATTGGATTTCAAAGAAGGACAAGGCTTCAAAGGAATTTGTCCATTTAACAGAATGTCATTAGGAGTGAGGCTGACTGCTGAAGCAGGGTCCTCAGAAGATTAAGGAGGGCCAGCACTCATGTGTGGAGGCAGGCCTCTGTCTGCAAGGGGAAGCCTTGATGCAGCATGACAATAGTGTATTGGAAACTGCCAGTCACCACCACACATACCTGACTTCCACCCGCCCCCCATCTCTGTCTCTCTAAAACCCAGAGATCCACAGGGGGAGGAATGCACGGAGAGCACCTACCCTGTGAATTTTTGCTTCTCCCTAGGTGGGAGTGAGCTATGACAGGTGGCATGGCCTGGGGTTCTGCCCTTTGTCAGATAACTCATGAGCTCCTGGCCTCCGCGACTATGCTGACCAATGTCCTTAAAGAAGGGGGGGGGCACTCTGGGTTCTCTTCAGATCCTAGAAATACTCTGCCTTTTACTAAAAAGAGAGGAAAGGGATGTCCTTTTTCCATTGTTGAAGGAGAAACTGAGGAAGTCTGTGCGACACAGAGGGAAGACTAAGCCTCCCCTTTTAAAAACCAGTTTTATGTTTACAAGGAGTCTGAGAGTAGTTCAGAGGATGCCCACACAGCCTCCACTTTTAAACACGCACATACCTGCAAATAATTCTAGAGAAGCTTCAGTGTTATCAGGGGGGACAGCAAGGGAGGAAAAATGCCTCAGAGGCATCGGTCACGAGGCGGCTGACCCCACTGCTATAGTCTCACCAGGTAAAGGGCAGCACCAAAGAGTCAGGTTCCCTGATGACCTTGACGAGCCTCTGTCTCTTCAATTCAACTTGTTGCAGCTCATAGGTGGGTCATGAGGCCCTGAACCAGGGTACCATTCCTTTTTTGGATGTCAGGATATGATAAAACAAAACAAACCCACCAAATGCCTTAAAAGTGAAGTTCCTAACCTTGAGACTGCCTCTTCACGGGGTGTGTAAGGGTGGGCGCCTGGTCTAGGAGACATGTGCTTTTGCCTTGTGCCCAGTTTCTTCTTTCTGCTCTGGCTTCTTCTCATACATTGAAATCAGCATCACCCTCACCCCCAGGCTGATACACAAACCATTTTACCTCTCTCCCTTAAGTCTTCCGTCACCACTCCTAACCCTTCCTACATAGTCTGAGAACAGAACTAACTCTCCCTCTCCCTCTCCCCCTCCCCTCCCCTCCCCTCCCCCTCCCCCCTCTCCCTCTCCCTCTGGAGATGGTAGAGGTGAACAAAGATGCAGAGGCCACATGTTAGATCATTTTCACCTACAAAGTCCTCCCCCTTTTCAAAGTCAGCTCTGGCATTTGGAGCCTGTGTCAAATGACACAAAGTGTCGCTCGCACAGGCACTTCCATCTTTTCTTCGCATTTATGCTGTTTCTTATAACATCCATGCCACTCTGTTTTCTTCATGGCCCGTTGTGAAAAACAAACAAACAAACAAACAAACAAACCAAACCAAACCAACCAATCAATGTTGGAGTAATTTTGCACTCACAGGCAGTTGTAAGAAATAACACAGAGGGTCCCATGAACCTTTGCCCAAGTTCACGGTGTAGTAACATCTTCAGTACCTGCCTACAACCCAGACTTGGGCACTGACTGTACTTTGAGAGGGAGCGGGCACAGCCCTGCGATCTCGTCGATCACTTTTTCTTCTGCTCTGAGAGAAAGAATTGTTTCCCATCTCTCTTCTCACAGACTCTCACCTGCGGGGGTGGGGGTGGGGGTGGCACTTTGTCTCTCTGTGTGTATTGCTGATTCTGCCAAATGTTGGGGATCTGCATTATCACCGGGGTTTCTGAGTAACCAGCACGGTTTCCCCTGGACAGCGAGCTGGATCAGCAATCGAGGCACTAGATCTTTGGCGGGGACTAAGGTCTTTTTTGGACTCTGCCTCTGCACCCCAGTTCAGGAACCACTGTGGCCTTTAAACCTGCCGCCCCAAGGTCAAATTGCCTAGTCCTTAGCAAGACCGCTGGTTCTTTGGAGTCTAGGAAATCTTTTGGTGCGGGGAGCAAAGGGCCACGCCTTTGACCTTGCGTGCTACCTCTGTCAAGGCGCGAGCCCTGGCGTGCACCTGCGCCCAGGGTCCCCGCGCCCGCAGCCCGCTGCGCGCGCCGCTTCCTGAGCGCGCGGCCGGCGGACCCGCCCTGCTGCTGGGCCCCGAGGCGACAGCCGAGGTACAGGTGCCCCGGGTGCAGATCGACTCCCTCTGCCCGCCGCCATCGGAGCAGGCCTCGCGTCCCTTGTCCCGCCTTCTGCTGCGGCCTCCCTCCCGCCGCGCCAAATGCAGGCTGTCGCCCTCCCCGAAGAGATCCGTTGGCTCCTGGAAGGTAACTCCTGGCACAGTGCCAGACCTCCGTCCTGACCCCTCCGGGAAGTCCCTTCAGAGCTGCGCTGAAGGCGAGAAAGGAGACACCAGGGCACTGGCCCTTCAGCCCTGTCACTCACTTAATACAAGCTCCAGGCTTCCAGAGTCCTCAATCCCACCCTTGTCCCCAAAGCCAGTCTCCCATCCTCCCACCTCAGGGTGCCTACCACTCCCTTGAGTTACACGCTTTCTGTTCCTTCTAGGCATCTGCATCACTGGGCATCACTCCTAGGTTTCTAAGGTCTTGTGAGCAAGGTTCATGGCATCCCTTGACTGCTTGCCTGGTCTTGAACCTGTTTCCCAAGGAATCCCTGAGGCCTGCAGTATAACGATTACCCTTCATCCTCCCCGGTCCTGACTCCTCACCTCACAGAAGACCCACGCCTTTCTGGGGAGAGATCTCCTAGACACACAATGGGGCTCTGTGGAAATTTACGGGTCTTTGGGCCAAACCTGGTGGTTAGGAGACTTCTTACAGGTGTAGAAACCCAAGGCCTCCTTTACCAGCCTGCCGACTTCGAGGACTGTCATCTGACCCAAGGGAAGCCTCAGAGTATGACATCCCTTCCCTTTCTAGAAGTGTCCCATTGTGATGGCTTCACCTTCAAACTATGGTGTCTAAACGGTCCTTTAGAGTTAAGGTCACTCTCTCTGACACTCAACATGCCCTCCTGGCACTCCAGAGAGACTTCCCTGATGGGCAATATCTTGTGCTTGGCTCCTGCAGTAAAAATCAGTTTCACTTGCTTTCCTGTGACTGACCTTCTTGGGAGGACAGAGGCCTGGAATCTGCAGTTGCTTAAGGGTCTCAAGAGGAAACTGCTCAGAATTAAGCCTTTTGGCATCCAGGCAACGTATTTGACACATAGTTAACAGATGGCCTGCTTTGGGCAGGTCATGATTTTGGCAAGCTGCGTTCTTTTCAGTTTCTCTCAATTTAATTGGTTTTCTATCTCCATTACCTTGTTATCTTGGTATAAACGCGTCCTAATCAAGGATTTGGCGAGTGCTTTTGGTTTCTGTTTGTAGCACTGTTTCTATTCTGGATTGCTTCTCTGTTAGAGCTGTCAGTGGGCATTTCTTTTGAGGCGATGTTTCAAAAATCTATTTTTTTTTTAAAGAAAAAGCTATTTATTTATTTTTTTGAGTGTAGATGTATGGGTGTGCATGTGCCACAGCACGTTTGTGGAGTTCCGATGGCAGCTGTTGGGAGTTGGCTCGATCCTTCCACCCTCTGGGTGTTGGGGATCGAACTCAGGCCTTCAGGCTTGGCAGCAAGCACCTCTATCCACTGAGCCATCCTAGGGGTTGAACATAGGACCTTTTACATGCTCGTCAAATGCTCTGCTACTGAGCTACATCCTCTAAACCATCTAAAATCTGCTTAGCTTGTGAACCAAGTGAAATCTGAACTATACTAATAAAAAGTGATTGGAGCCGGGCGGTGGTGGCGCACGCCTTTAATCTCAGCACTCGGTAGGCAGAGCCAGGTGGATCTCTGTGAGTTCGAGGCCAGCCTGGGCTACCAAGTGAGTTCCAGGAAAGGCACAAAGCTACACAGAGAAACCCTGTCTCAAAAAACCAAAAAAAAAAAAAAAAAAAAAAAAAAACAAAAAACAAAAAAAAACGTAATTGGAGGATAGAAGAAATCACCTGGGCATCTAGAGAGGTTGGTTCAATATTAGATACATAAAGGAATGTTGTAATTGTCTTTGGTTTTTAGAGAAGGAACTGTGGCCACGAGTTTAATTCTACCCTTGGATTTAAAGACAGGGTGTTTCTTTTTATTGATGTCAGTCATTTTATGAGAAGAAACCCATTTTACAAGCTTGTTAAATGATGCTTCGGTTTCATGCACAGCCTTGGTAGAAAAACCCTCTTATTTTCAGAGGCTTTGAGACGTAATCCACTCCTTTGACATTTTTGACGCACAGTTCTTTATTGTTCAAAACTGACACTTTGGTAAACAACTCATTTTTGCACCTGCCACCTTCCTTTAGCTCAGATTATTTTCTTGTTAGCTGACCATTTTTAATTGAAGTCTTCAGATCTCCTTCTAAAGCAGAACCTTTGTTTGCTGACAAGCAGAGCAGGGTATGAATGGAGATTAATTGCATGTCACATACTTCAGTATCAAACTTGCTGTCTTAACAATCCCTGATAGTGCTCGGGTCTTTGGAATATATAGAGGAGTCCGAGGTTGCATTTTGAGGAGCTTCACTGGTTATTTCTTTAAAGCCATTTTACCTTTTATTTTTTTTTAAGCTTGTAATTATCGTCTTGAGTCTGAAGTGGGGGAAAATGTAGAGTGGGATACGGCCGATGATTCTAATGAAAAATGGTGGAAGAGTATGTTTTTGAAAGGTTTGTGTGATAATAGCAACATATTGGTTATAGGTTTTTATTTTATTATTTTTTTTAATGGATCACAGTCTCTAGTGTAGACCAGCAAATGATTTGTTGTGTTACAAACAATTTGTGGATATTAGAAATCCAAAATGGTCATCAATTTTCTGTCTGTGTCTGGTTACTTCTCCTCCCACCACCCACCTTTTAAGGTTAATCGTTAACAATTAGAAAATGTGTAGGTCCTGATCTCTGTAGAGTCGCTCAGTGGGAGGGAGTCACAGGATATGAAAGCTGAGGCTGCTGCCACCACACAGCACGGGGGTGGAGTTTCCACAATGAATTACTGCTTTCATAACCAAGTCATAAGCATTTGCACAGTGATTTAAGGCCGGCCATCACGGCCATAACTTAAACATTTATTTATTTATAGCAACAGGAGCATAAAATGACAGGGGCATCTTTTGATATAATCTGTGTGCCTTAAAAAATAAAATATGCAAAGCACTGTGGAATGTTTATACCAAAAATTTTGCATAATGAGGGTCTAAAATTAATTTTAAGTATAAGATTTTAAACATTTGAAGATGTCTTATTTGACATGGAAATCCCACTTCTAGGAATCTGTTAGAGAAATTAAAACACGAAATATGTATACAAAAGTTTACCCTGGATGCCAATGAGGTGGGGAAAGCAGGTGACGGTTGAATGAACCATGGGGCATCCATCTTAGTTTGCACCCACTACAAAAAATGCAGGAGATCTGTCTGTGTGTCTGTCTGTCACCTGTCTATCTTAGTTTGCAAAGTGTCCGTTTCACGTTCTTAAGACTAAAAGAGTGAAATACACATTAGTACGTATAATGGCCCATTTTTACTTGAAAACAAAAAGCCAAAAAATGTTGCATACATCAGATATGTTTGTGTAAGCTTCAGAGAAAGTGCAAATGGGGGTATCCCAAGCTCTTAAGTTGCCTTTTAGGGATAGCAAGTGTGGTGGAGGTTGATGATTTTTATTACATATACCTTCATGTTGATTGAATTGTGTCAAAGTTATTTATTACTTTTGTAATCAGGAAATAATAGTCAGGTTATTAAAAAAAAAAAAGAAGAAAAGAGAAGAAAAAAAAGAACAGGTAAACAGAAGCCCCAAGAGGTGAGGGGTTTAAGAGGCCATTAACTACAGGTGTGGTTGGTTTTTTCCTGCTTAGTTATGGGAAGGTTAGTGGAAAGTGAAAAACAAACAAACAAACAAAAACAACTTCTCTGTGCGTTTTTTGGCAAATGACAAAGGGCAGAGAAGTTTTTAGTAACCCAGGCAACAGCGTCTTCCAATCGGCCCTGTCGAGCAGCAGGGACAAACTGGTCCCATATCAGTGACTAAAGCAGGCACAGATAAGGAAACAGGGCATCTTCCGCGTTATTGAAAGAGGAGGAAATATTCAGGTCTGTTCTCAAGTAGTCAGGCTTCAGATGTAGAAGTTATCTCTCCGCTTTTGTTTTTCGATAACCGTGCTGAAAACAAGAAACAATGGAATGCTGGCAGTTTGCTAATCTTTGTTGCACAGATACAAACATAGTATCCTCTTCCTGGTCTTTCTAGCCACGCCCCCCTCAGTTGTGTGTGTCTCTGTTTCTGTCTCTGTCTCTCATTCTAAGTGAGAAGGAGGTGCAACAGATACTCCCTGGGTTTGTAAGGCAACTTGCTGACCTCATCCTGATAGCTGATAGACCAAACTGCCTACGTGGTGCCTCCATGATGTGTCTTGGAACATGGGCTGACCTGAAACATCACTGTATGCTGCAGTGAGCGCTCCCTGGCACTGACCCTCGTATCCCAATGATTACTTACTTTTTAAACTTTAATAGTCATTAGTCACTACCTTCCAGATAGTTTTCCAGATCTGGATTGGTAGACGCCGATGAAAGTGGAAAACCCCTTTTAGTATAGCAAAGCTCTGACTACCAGGAACTTGAAGTGGTATGTTGCTCTGGATAGCGAAGGTTCCTTCAAATAGTCTAACTTGCGAACATTTTTGATGAATTCCTTTAAAACATGAATTAGGAACTTTCCCCATTTCTTCAAATGAATCTCTTTGAAATACTTTTAAACTCAGCCTTATGATAGTGAATGTCTGTTGTTCAAAGCTGTTTCTGCCATGGTTATTCCTGGGTTGCCTCTGGAAGGTCCATGTCTGGTTTGTTCATTTATGTGGAGCTGGGGACTGACCCAAGCCTCAGCAGGCTAGTTCAGGATCTGTCTCTGAGCGCACTCCAGCTACTTTGTGTGCTTTGTTCGTGCCTTTTATTACCCACTTAGTGATGCTGAGGCCTGTCACTATCCAGTTGGCTAGATCTGTGTCTTCGGTGCTTCTGGAACATCAGCAAATTGGGTATTTTGGAGCTCTGTGTAAAAGTAGATATGAAGGGCATCTTTGATCGGGAAATGTAGTTCACTGGTATAGTGCTTAGCTGGCAATTCAAAGACCTTGGTTCGATTCCCAGTACTGTGTGTGTGAGAGAGAGAGAAAGAGAGAGGGGAGGCAGGTAGACAGACAGACAGACGGACGGATGGACGTTGTATGTGCTGGGGTGAGAGTTTTTTCCTGTGGGTTCTAAGTGACTGAAGTGAGGTCATAAGCCTTGGCAGCAAGCACCTTTGCCCTCTAAGCCCTCTCAACAGCCCGAAGTGGTTTTCTTGGTAAACAAGTGCCCAGGCTCTCAGGGGTGGGCTTTGTAATGTGTGTTTGGTTGCTTTGCCTTTCTTTGTTTTTTTTTTTTAGGTTAACTTTTGGTACTGGTGGTCTCAAAAACCTGAATCCTGGGTGCTCAGATGTGAGTGTAGTTCTGTTTAATGTTTATTTTTCACTATTGAAATTTCTGAAATCACGAAGTATACAATCCCCTGTGGCCAACTATTGTTAAATTTCCATGTATTCTATGGATTTCTTTCTTTGGAGAGATAACATTGTTTCTAGAAGAAAATACCTAAGTGAACATTAGGAAACAGTCTATTTTATTTTATTGAGACAGTGTCTCACTGTGTATCCCTGGCTGGCCTTGAACTCACTATGTAGACCAGTCTGGCCCCCAGCTCACAGAGATCTACCTGCCTTTGTCTCTGCCTCCCAAGTGCTGGGATTAAATGTGTGTGCAACCACACCTGGCTCAATAATCTATTCACTGATTTAAAAATAATTCTAGGAACAAGATGCTAGTTCAGCCTCATTTCCTCTTAAATTTTCAGGGACAGCTAACTTTTTTTTTTTAATTAAGTGAACAGACTTAGTTTATGCCGTAGTTTTGTTACTTGTAACACTGAGAAGCCACTAAGGCCTTAGAGGTGGATGGCACCCCTCCAGGAGAGCCTACGAGAAGAGAGTGGGTAGGGAAGGTTTGGATTGTGGAGAAGAGGAAAGAAAACTAGGGGAAGAAGGGCTTTCCAGGAGTCCATCCCAGGCCACCTGGCTGATGGTGCTGGACACAAGTTAGTGACTTAAGTGTGTCATGAGTGAGCATCCATGTATCCTTCCCAACTTGTCATGCCTGGCACACCACACCACCCAAACCACAGCAATCCCCAGTAGGACACAGTGGAAACACTGGATTCCAGGCTGCTGGTAGTCTGTACATTTAAGTAAATCTCATAACTATCCCTTTAAGTCACACGTTACTGGTCCTTAGAAGGAGTGGTTCAGTTTCTGCAAATCTCAGGATGGCCTTTGATAGAAACCAAGCAGTAATTCCTAACTCCTTGTTACAGGTGTGTGGGAGTTATCAGCCCAGTAGGAGTTCTACAGTCACCTTTAAAGACCCCAGTAAAACTTAGATCTTAGATTAGCGATTCGTTTCCCCACCCTTTACTGGCAGTCTTCATGGAAATGTTTTCTTGTCTGTTTATGGACCAATTAAATGAAAATTCCATAGTTGAAAAAAATGACTTTCTCCATGTAGCCCTTGCTGTCCTGGAACTCGTTCTGTAGACCAGGCTGGCCCTGAACTCAGAGATCCACCTGCCTCTGCCTCCCAAGTGCTGGGATCAAAGGCATGCGCCACCGCCGCTTTTGACTTTTACTTTTGTTAAGAACTCATTTTAAAAACTTAATATTAAATTTTTGATTTGACAACTAATTATCTTTCTCCTTTTTTGAGGCAAGGTCTCACTGCAAAGTCTTGGATGGCTGGGAACTTACTATGTAGACCAGGCTGGCCAAGTTACAGAGATCCATCTGCCTCTGTCTCCTGATGGTCATTTTTTAAAATTGTATGAAGCTTCTTCATTTAATTTTATGTTTAAGTGTTTTCCTGCATATATGTTTGTGTACCACAGGCCTGCTTGGTGTCCGTGGAGGTCAGAAGGTGGTATGGAATTCCCTGAAAGTAGAGTTACATACAAATGACTGTGAAGGGTGTGCTGGGAAATGAGCCTGAGTCCTTTGAAAGAGTAACAAGTGCTCTTACCCACTGAGCCATTTCTCCAGCCCCTTAACAGTCATTCCTAAACACATTTTGACCTTTTGTTAAGCAGTAAAACTTGACAGTAAGGCTAAGATCACACCTACCATCATTGTTTTCACTTTCAGGAAATCGCCACTATACATTAGAGCACATTGCGTTGGTGGGAGTTAAACCTGGTGATTGTTTCTGCGCGATGACCCTAAAGCCATGTGGTGTTTATGCTTTTAATTCTCCTTCTCTTCATTGTAGATGAAACAATGAAAAAGCCTACATACTTACAACACAGAGACAATACAACCCTGGAACTAAGACATAGCAACAAGGACTTTAGGTTAAGCTTTATTTAACTGGTGGCCAACCTTGACATCTGGCGTTAACACTTTTCCTTTGGGGGTCTAATAATCTAGCCATGGAAATATTTGCATATGTACAGGACAATGGGTAGACAGGGATAGTCTCTGCAGCACTGTGAAAATAGAAGAATAAAGTAGAAATAACACAGGCCTCCATCAACAGGAAAGCAAGATGTGAGCTATTGTACAGCATCTAAATACATACACCATGTGCACACCCACACTGATTGGTAGGTAGGGAGACTAGACTGATTGTGTGATTCAAGTGGGAAGGTTGCTAACTCTGTTAAAATGTTAAAGACTGGGCTGGCAGGGTGGCTCAGCGGGTAAAAGCGCTTGCTGCCCAAGCCTGATGACCTGAGTTCCATCCCCAGAACCGATGGCGGAAGGAAAGACCTGACTCCTGAAAGTCGTCCTCTGAGCCTCACGTGCACGCCATGGCATATCCACCTCCCCACACACAATAATAAACAAATGAAACTGGAAAAGCCAAATGCTCCCGTATGTCACGTCAATAGCGTAGAATGGAGTATATCTCTGAGCTATTTTTATAGTGGTTGTGATAGCGGCGTTAGTGAAGGCATGGGGCAGATGGTGCCCTTATGCGCTGTTTAGGTACGGCCATTTTGGGAAATTATTTGGAATTGAACGCATTCCTACCCAATACCTTATAATTCCACTCCTGGAAATTTACCTAAGAGAAATGAGTATTCATAGCGCAATCGTCCTGTCTTAGTCACTGTGTATTGCTGTGAAGAGACACCATGACCATGACAACTCTTATAAAGGAAAGCATTTAATTGGGGCTCGCTTACAGTTTCGGAGGTTTAGTCCACTGTCATCATGGTGG
Source organism: Peromyscus eremicus (assembly GCF_949786415.1). Lineage (NCBI taxonomy): Eukaryota > Metazoa > Chordata > Mammalia > Rodentia > Cricetidae > Peromyscus > Peromyscus eremicus. The sequence continues at coordinate 79,074,065 of NC_081423.1, forward strand.
GAAGCATGGCAGCGTGCAGGCAGAAGCTGGAACAGTAGTTGAGAGCTACACCCTGATCTGTAGGTAGAGAGAGACCCTGGGCCTGACATGAGCTTTTGAAACCCGAAAGCCCAGCCCTCGTGACACACTTCCTCCAACAGGTCCAAGTCTTCTAATCCTTTCAATCCTTTCAAATAGTGCCACTACCTGGTGACTAAGCATTTGAATAGATGACCCTATCTCAATCCTTTCAAATAGTGCCACTACCTGGTGACTAAGCATTTGAATAGATGACCCTATCGGGGCCATTCTCATTCAGTCACCACCTCCAAAGCTGAAAATGGCTCATTAGTTAGCAGGGAAGAGCAGATGCTGAACAACTTGTTCAAACAAGGGAATACCACAGAGCAAAAAGTGACTAATCTATACAATCTTAAAACCAATCCATTGAGTACAGACACACAAGAGCATTTGAAATGGTAGACTCTGTAATGACAGAAGTCAGAATGATGGTTAGTTTTGAGGCGGGCCACTGATAAGGAAGATTCTAGAAGGATGGAAGCTTTTCTGTGTTGCGCTTTGTGTTAGCCGCATAGGTGTATGTATGTTAAAGTCAAGATTAGTGTACTAATTGAGCAGATGGTGTACTTTGGTGTTGCACTAGCGCCTAGACAAGTCCTGGCAATTAGTGGGAGGCCCTTGGTTTGACTCCAGCAGTGCCAAAAAAAATTAGTGTATTTCATGTATATAAATTATAAATCAATAAACTACTGGTAAGAAAGGAAAAAAATACAATGAGAGAATGGTGGGAGGAATGAAAGGAGGAGGGAGGAAAGATGAACTTATAATGGTGAATAAAGAGGCACACACAAAAGTTATTGTTTGGTTGGAACCTCCAGCTAGCCCCTGCATGATCTGGAAAGCTCCATTTCTGTCTCTCTCTCCGAACAAAGGAAAGGTATCCAAAAGCCTGGCTCCACATCCATGGTGGCTACTGCAGCTTCTTCCCCTGAAGTTGCCAGCCACCCAACTCCCCACCTACAGTGCTCACCTTTTGACCATCCTTGGGCACAAACCCAGCTTGTGGCAGACACATCATCACCCCTCACCTATAACCTATAAAGTCTCCCTGCTTTAGTTTGTGGGTGTGTCTTCTCTGGCCTTGATCTCTGAGACTAGAGAACCAGCCTGGGAGTTGCTTTGCTCAAATAAACCTATTGTTATACTTATTTGATTCGGTTTGCTCTGGCTTATTGCATTGACAGAGAAACCTATTATTGGGGGGTACAGAAAATCTATTAGTTATCAGAAAGGAAAAAAAATTAATAGAAGTATAATTCTAAGTAAGTTTATTAAAGTTCAGTTAGAAGACTGGGAAGATGGATCAGTTGCTCTGCAAGCCTAGTGATCAACTGCATTTGATTCTAGGAACTCACATTAAAAAAAGGGGTGGGGGTCAGATGGGGCTGGAGAGATGGCTCAGAGGTTAAGAGCACTGACTGCTCTTCCAGAGGTCCTGAGTTCAATTCCCAGCAACCATATGGTGGCTCACAACCATCTATAATGAGATTTGGTGCCCTCTTCTGGCATGCAGGCAGAACACTGTGTACATAATAAATAAATAATTCTTTTTTTTTTTTTAAAGCCACATGTAGAGGCTCACATCTGCAATCCCAGCACTCCTACCACAAGACAGCAGGCCTCAGAGATAGAAGAATCACCTGGAACCTCAGGAGCAGCTAGCGTTTAACACACAGCACAGCAGAAACAAGAGGAAACCTTTCTAAACAGGGTAAAATGTCCAGTTAGGGACCTGGGGATGTAGCTCAGTGGTAGAACAAGTGTCTGGCAAATAAAATCACCAGGACCAAAAAAATAAGTTAGTTAATCAATAGAGTTACATATATTTTGTTTTGTTTTGTTTTTTGAGACAGGATTTCTCTGTGTAGCTTTGCGCCTTTCCTGGAACTCACTTTGGAGACCAGACTGGCCTCGAACTCGAGTTACATATATTTTTAAAGACAGTTTCTGTGTGTGTGTGTGTGTGTGTGTGTGTATCTGTAAGGGGCATGTGCAGGTACTCACAGAGGCCAGAAGAGTTATAACTGGAGTTATAGGCAGCTGTGAGCCACCCGACCTGGGTGCTGAGAAGTGAACGTGGATCCTTTGCAAGAGCAGGAACAGTTTGAATTCTTTACTACTGAGCTATCTTTCCAGCTGGAGTCAGATGTTTTCCACGGTTATTTAGGTATCCCACATCATGTTCAAACATTTGAGTTATAATATATAATATCTTAATTGATTCAAACTATTACACAGTTTAAGTATAAATACAAATATCTACTACTAATTATGTCTTAGTAAAATTCCTATTTTGTGATTTAACACCTTATTTTCCCATAACATACTAATATTAGAATGTCAACAATGTTAGGAAAACATCCCAGATGAGAAGCTGTGTTGTGTGTGTGTGTGTGTGTGGTGTGTGTGTGTGTGTGTGTGTGGTGTATGCACCACGCATACATGCAGGTGTGTCTGCAGAGAGTAGAGGAAGATGTTGAGTACCCTGCTGTCTCTCTCCACTCTATTCCTATGAGGCAGAGTCTCTCACTGGACTTGGAGGACAGGAAGCCCCAGTGGTCCACTTGTTCTCGCTCCCTGGTCCTAGTGCTGACGTTACAAATATGCATGCATGGCCACAGCAGGCTGTTTTGTTTTGTTTTGTTTTGTTCTAAGCAGTGCTAGGATTTGAACTCATAACCCTACGCCTCTGCAGCAAGCACTCTTACCCACTGAGCCATCTCCTCAGCTCCTCGAGATGAGAATTTACACATTTCATGAATTATCCTATCAGAGTCATTGATCTTCAGAAAAGACTTGCTGTTTGAATGCTAAGACTGTTCTGTTCCCGAGCTCTGTCTGTCCCATGTCTCCTATGCAAGCCGAATGTAAGATGAAACAGTGGGACTGTTTATAGCCAGCAGCTATAGTCACCCAGCCTATAATGCAGCATTGACAGACCAGAAAATCAAGCAACAAATTTGGAAATACAAGGGAAATAAATATGAACAAATGTTGCAGAAATTATAAGATTTCTATAGGGTGTAATGGCTTATAGCATGAAAAAAATTAGATCTTTGATGGCTACATCAACATGTTAAGATCCTCAGGTGATGGTAAGATTAAAACATATCTTTTCCTATATTTAAAATGATTAAAAACTGCTTGCGTACTATGCTTAATGAAATTAGTTAAAAATATCATCTTAATAGCTAGTTCTAGACTCTCTCTTAGGAAATGAACTGTCACTGTTGAGGTAATAACATCATCATTATTGCTATTATTATCATTACCATAATCACTAGTATTATTAGAGACACCATCTCACTCTGTGGACCAGGCTGTCCTTGAACTCAAAGAGGTCCACCTGTCCCTGCCTCCTGAGTGCTGAAATTAACGGTGTGAGCCTCAACCCCCACATACCCCCATCCCCACTGGAAAAATACTTCTTTTGTTATGTTCTGAAGGCTGAAACAACCAAACAGATAGTTAGGCTACAACTACTAGCCAGGAACAAAATGTCTTTTGATTTTGTCCTGCATAGGAGAAAGGCAGAAAATGTGAAGAAGGTGAAAAAGTCTTGGAACTAAATCAGACGGAGGGCTAGATGGTACATGCTCTACTAACAGAGGTGCAAGGTGCTTAGGAATGAGGAAATCCTTTGAACGACTGCTATGCAAATCCCCCTCATGTTCCCGGCACTGCCAGCATCTCCAGCCAGCGATGTCTTCTGCATTCACAGGCCTGTCCCGTGAATAGTGTTTTGTGGAAACTGAGGAAGAAGAGAGGTCTAAACCAGGATTTCTCAACCTCGAAACTACTGACAGTTTGAGCTGGAAAAGTCTTCGCGGTTGGGGCTGTCCTCTGTGTTCTAGAAGTTCAGCAGCATCCCCACTTCTACTCACTGGGTGCCAGTAGCCATCTCGCCAGTGGTGTCAATCAAAAGTCCCTAGAGATTGTCAAAACCTCAGAAGGATCCTGGTTGGCAACAGCTGTTGTAAGCCTAGATAACCAGGACAGAGAGTGTGTAGACGTGTGGGACCTGTAAGGAGTGGGACTCTGAGAAGCCTGCTCCTTGAAACTGACCTGGGATTGGAGGAGAGCTCTGGGTTTCCCCAGGAGGAAGTTCTCACCAAGAGTTCAGAGGTCTGGGTAGTTCTAACGTCTACACTGTTCTCAGAATGAAGTTCAAATAACCCGACCACACCCACACCTCGCCCCCAGCTTCCTTGCCTTGTGAAAATTTGCAAGCATGCCTTTGCTTATCTTGTTAGTCCATCATTGCTTTTCTGCAGGAGGGGAGACTTGTAAGGACTCTTTCAAGGTCCCCATCCATCCTTTAGATCAGTGGGTCTCAACTTCCCTAATGCTGTGACCCTTTAATACAATTCTTCATGGTGGGGTGACCCCCAGCCATAAAATCATTTCTTTGCCACTTCATAATTATGATTTTGCTACTGTTGTGGATTGCAATGTAAATATCTGACATGCAGTTTGGGAATCTATAGAAAAGATTGTTTGACACCTGTAGTTGGAAGTTTTCCTGTATCCCGGCCTGCTGGCAGTCTGGACAAATCTCTCCCACTTGAGTCCCCCAAGTAAACACACAGAGGCTTATATTAATTATAACAGCATGGCCATTAGCTCAGGCTTATTACTGATTAGCTCTTTCACTTAAATTAACCCATAATTCTTATTTTTGTTTAGCTGTGTGGCTTGGTACCTTTTCCCAGTTCTACCTTGTTATCTTGCTTCCTCTGTGTCTGGCTGGGGAGTCCTGACTCTGCCTTCCTCTTCCCGTCTATCTGTTTGGATTTTCTGTCTGCCTCTAAGCTGCCTTTCCATAGGTCAAATGACTTTATTTATCAACCAGTCAGAGCAACATATTTTCGCAGCATACAGAAAGACATTCCCCTATCAAAAACCCCAGAGGGGTCTCGACCCACCAGTTGAGAATCTCTGCTTTAGAGCCTCTGGATGATTTCTATGAGAAACTTTGCAGGAAGGAGAGAAGTTTGCCCCATGTCTTTGCTGTTATCTAGCCTGCAGTCCACCGAATGTCCTACACCTCTACAGATTCCCAAACACACAGTTTTTCCATTCCAATATTTCACTTAAAATTTTGCTTTGTAGAATCTTTGAGGTCGCATTTAAAAAATTCTGTATTAATCTGTTCTTGTATGATTAAGCATGTATGAGGGGGAGGGCTCTGTTAACCTTGCTATAGAGAGATTTGCTTCATGTGTGTGCTTGTATGTGTCTAAAACAGTATTTTCTTTTTTATTTGTTATTCCTTTTTTGTTGTTGTTGTTGGTTTCTTGAGACAGGCTTTCATTGTGTTCACTGCTTGAACTTGTGCAGACAACCATAGCTGTTGTGAGCTTATGGTCCTTCTGCTGTGTCACCTCGAGGAGACATTGTTTCAGAGCACTTCGTCCAACCTTGGGCAGAAAGAAAACACAATCTTTCGGCCAGACCTTGATATTTTCATCCTCTTGCCTCCACCTCCTGAGTGTTAGGATTACAGATGTGTGCTACCACACCCCATTTATCCAGTGCTTGGGACCAAACCCAGTCCTTCAGGCACGCTAGGCAAGCACTCGACCAACTGAGCTACATTCCCAACCCAAAGAAGTCTACCTTGTGTTTCTTTTGAGACAGGGCTGCATATAGACCAGACTGGCCCCACTATATAGCTGAGGCTGGCCCTGGACTCCCTCATCCTTCTGTCTCTACTCCCTGTGCTCTGGAATTAAAGGAATATATCACCATTGCCAGCTTATTTTATTTTAACTTAAATCTAAATAGCCACATGTAGTTAGTGGCCACCGCACTAGAGAGTACAGTTTAAATATCCAAGGCAAAATGAAGAGTCCAAGAAAGAAGCCCATGATAGAAAAAGTAAGCAATCAACAGGGAGGCTGGAAAAATATTATTATAGCTGTGATTTTGAAATGCTATACAAATGCACACTTGTCAAATTCTTGAAGTATGATGTATATAATAAAACATTGATAATTTTCTCTGTTAGAAATCTTCACATTGACAGAAAGAGCCAAAAGACACCAACTCATTACTATTGTTGACTTGAGGGACAGGGTTGCATTCCTCTTTAAGTCATAAGGGTAAAGCAGACTCAATAAAATGCTAAAATGTGTAACTTCTAAGCCCCTCAAAGGCAGGGGGAACAACATTTAATAATTGTCTTAGGCCGTTTGGGCTGCTCTAACAAAACGCTACTAGCCGTTTATAAGCAACACATATTTATTTTTCATGGTTTTACAGACTAGGAAGTTTAGACCAAGACACTGGCGGATTTGATGTCTGGTGAGGGTCTGCTTGGTGTTTCAGAGGTGACACTTTCTGTGTTCTTTCATGGTAAAAAGGACAAGTCATGACCCTGGGCCTCTTTTTTATAAAGTCTCTGACCTCCATCAGGACAGTCAATCACCTCCCAAAGGCCCCACTTTTAATACTACCACGTTGGTGACTGTGTTTCAGCATGTGGATTTGGGGGAGACGCAGGCATTCAGATTGTAGAGGTGACCTAAGCAAATGCTCACAGACAAGTTAAAAACTGGACGGATGAATACGGTATACAAAACTGTCCACACAGTGTGCCCTGCTAATACAGTATGTGTGGGCAATAAGGGTGGAAAGATGTGGGGACGTGGTGATAAACGGAAGAGCCTGGGGAAGGGCAGGGCATGACAGCAAAATCAGCCGAGGGTTGTGGAAGCAAAACAGGGATTAACTCAATGCAGCTAGAGAAGCCGGCCATTTCTGTGGTCGAGCCCACCTAGGACAGCCATTTAGGTTTAAACAGTATATGCAGATAATATGGGGACTTCTTAGAACAATTCAAGAAACCTGGACTACTAACCAGTGAGTCTATGGGATTAACTCAATTAATTAATTGAAATGAACATTTTAACCTATGTTAATCCTTTTACCCACAGACAAAAACAAACAAACAAAACAACACCTCAAATATTTTCTTGGGTGCAATGCCAGTTACAGGCAGGAATGCATCCATTATTCTTCTCAGAAATGTGAGTTCTGCTTTAGTAGTTCAAATACTTCGCACAATATCCCCTCCAGGAACACTTTTATTGGTATTTGGTTGGTGGAATTGTTTTCAACAGCGCTGCCTCATTCATCTTGCCTCCAAATAAAAGGTTGATTGAAGCAAACTTTTGAGTTTTAGAAACATACATCAACAAAAAACATTTGCAACTGTTAGAAGCTCTGGCTTAAGTATTTTCCCCCTAGAGTGTCAGGAGCATTATTGAGAAAACAGAAAGAAGCCACATTTATCTTTCAGTCGTTAGAAAAAAAATGTAACCCTCAAGATGTCATTCTTCTCCAAGTAAACAAAATAGTAACCTTGGAAAGGGACAAGGTCGGAGAATTTGGGAGAAACATCAGAAACTCTTACCAGCCATGAACTGGGGGGCCCTGGCCCCGCAAAGCCGGCAGCCTTAGAGCTGCAGGGACAGGACCGTATTGTGTCTCCAGTGTTGTAGATGCTTTCTAGTCCCTTGTCCCAGTGTTCCCCCGCCCCCAACCCCTCCACCCCCGTTCTGACTTCCTTGCACAGACATCTGGAACCTGAGGGCATTTTCCTTTTAGGGCAGGTATGCATTTTAATGGGAACATGCGTCTTTGCCAAAGCTGTGTTTACCTTTTAAATAGGAGATTTAAAGTTATCGTGTGTTACTTTTAGTACAAAAATACTATGCGTTTGTGAGCGTGCCTCCCAGATGATCATTGCCACCACTATTTTCCCTCCTGACCTTGTTTAGCTCCTTCTCTGTGATCCGGGACCTCCAGAGACATTGGTGAATGTCACTCCTGCAGCCGTCACTTCCCTTTTTGGTGGCTCCTGTCATAATTCTAACTGTGCATCGGAGTGTCTAGCCTTCGCTAGATCCATCCCGCTCGTTTTCTCCATGCTCATTGACTACGTGGTGAAGAGTAGGAGCATTTGGGTGTGGTATGATTTACGGCAGGCGACTGGCATCTTTTCCACCTGAGAACTTGACCATCACGTGGTACTGCTCACTCCCTAGCTGAAGGCAACTGTGGGCATACCCCGTAAGCATCTCATCCTCCGTTTTGACACTGAATATTGCAATTACAGGGACCTCAAGGCATCCCGATCTGACAGAACACGATGTCTGTAGAGGAAGAGGGCTTGTTTTCTTTTTTGGTGTTTGTTGTTGTTTTCGAGTGCCAAACATCAGATCCAGGACCTTGCTCATGTACCAGGCAAGCATTCTACCCCTGAGCTATATTCCCCACAAAGAGCTCTTTTTAGCAAATCCGTTGTCTACTTAATGGGAAAAACTACTAACAGGATTGTGACTAGAGAGAAGTGGGGCATTGCAGGATGGCTTAACCCGCATGTAGCCCCTCCTTCTGACTTCGGGTTCATCTAGAAACTTGGGGGGGGGGTTGTAGAGCGGACTCTAAATAAACAATGAGATCGATGGAAGAGGCCACCTCTGTGTCTTTTGGCTCCTCTGAGAAGATGTTAACTGCAGGTAAAGAAATGAACACTTCGCTCCTTCCTATCGAGAGGAAAGGCTTTCACATAATTAATCCGAAGGAAAACTAAAACAGGACAGGAGAACTAAAACAGGACAGTCTCTAAGAAAAGAAGCAACTCGTCCTTAGCAGTCTCACCAGGGCCGTAATTATAACCCGCTGGTGCATTTCAACATATGGAGTATGAAGATATTTTACTTATAAGAATTTAGTAAGGATAGTTGTCAACTCTATATCAATAAAACTGGGTGAGGGAAGAATTTAGTAGGAAAATTCAATGACAGTGTGTGTGTGTGTGTGTGTGTGTGTGTGTGTGTGTGTGTGTGTGTGTGTGTATGAGTGTATATACGTGTATGTTTTACGAGAAGAAAGTGAACAGTTTAACTT